>NC_138118.1:44587144-44702144 GCF_964146895.1 Miniopterus schreibersii
TATCTATCTATCTATCTATCATCTATCATCTATCTATCATCTATCATCTATCTATCTATCTATCTATCTATCTATCTATCTATCATCTATCTATCTATCTATCTATCTATCATCTATCATCTATCATCTATCATCTATCTATCTATCTATCTCTATCTATCTATCATCTATCTATCATCTATCTATCATCTATCATCTATCTATCTATCTATCTATCTATCATCTATCTATCTATCTATCATCTATCTATCTATCATCTATCTATCTATCTATCTATCTATCTATCTATCTATCTATCTATCATCTATCTATCTATCTATCTATCTATATCATCTATCTATCATCTATCTATCATCATATATCTATCATCTATCTATCATCTATCATCTATCTTTATCTGTCTATTCCTCTGCCCAAGTCCTGGTCCTTATTTAGTTTTTAAAAAGTTGCAGGGAGGGCTTACAATATCATTCAGGACAGACATGATCTAGACTAGGCACTGAATATTTTTCCACCACAATGAAAAAAGCAGCACAGCACCATTGGGCTCTGGATAACAAAAGCTTTGGATGGACTGCTCCTTATGCTTAGTCTGCTCGTCTTCAGTGTCATTTCCTCCCTCTGATCATCTTGCCTCTTGGATACTTAAGATCAACATTATGTGGACTCTAGGGGACTGATTTATTACATTTAAAACAAAAACTGCTGCCCTGGCCAGTGTTGCTCAGTTGGTTGAGTGTTGTCCCATGCACCAAAAGACTACTGGTTTGATTTCTTGTCAGGGCACAAACCCAGGATGTGGGCTTGATCTTTAGTAAGGGGCTTGCAGGGGGCAGACAATCAGTGTTTCTTTCTCATATCAATGTTTCTCTTTCTCTTTCCCTTTTCCTTCCTCTGTCTCTAAAATCAATAAAAATATATTTAAAATAAGAAATGTTTTTCTTCAAAGAATAAAACAAAAAAACCGCTAAAGAAAAAGGCCATTGTAGCAAATTATTTCAGTTCTTATGTTTTTTAAAATTTCTTGCTCCCTTTCCTTAAAATGTTTTTGTTTTTGGTTTTTAAGACTTCCATTCTCTTTGTTGCTCTTTCAAAAAAACTTATTCAGACTTTGAAAATAATTTGAGATATGTTTGGCTATGACCAATCTATGGTAAAATTTTTCAGTAATTTACAAATATATTGATAATGCTGCTGCTTTAGAACAAGAAACTGTCTCCAGAGAAACCAAATTGGAACTGTCAGTAAGTATCAATAAAAGGTATAGGACAAAACCACTTCAAGAGATGGTGAGAGAAGTCAGCATGTTAAATGTTCTGTCAAAAGATTTTCACACATCTTTCAACTTCAAATTCTAAAAGCAGTAGCCAAAACTTTATAGATAAATTCTTGACTGATAGGACATTTAAAGAATAATACCTGAAGAACAATGCCTTCCCTTGACTAAAATGAAATTTAACCCAGTCTTAACTTGCCAGTGAAATGCCCAGAAGGTGGTTTAGTTTTGAACATAGGCACTAGAGTAGCTGAGGGGGAAGTTTTAGAAACTGAGCAGGGAGCTTATGCTTTTGCTCTTTGCCCTTAGAGATAATCCCTCCCCTCCCAGGTTCCGTATTTTCATCCTTTAATCATGGCCCCAGGTTCCTTATTGGCATTAAAAAATATCTATTGTAATTTACTTACCACTCTCCTAACTGAGGCTGGGGTATGCTGATGGAATTATAGTACTTTACTGATCTAAAGCATTTTAAATTCTGCAATGAAATTTATGTAAATTACTGATAAACTTTGCTAGTTAGAAACATTTAATGTAGTGATAGGCTAGTAGTTTACTTGTTCAAATGCTAAAGATTTCACTAAAGATTTCTTTGTCTCCCTCCCTCCCTCCCTCCCTCCCTCCCTCCCTCCCTCTTTTCTTTCTTTTTTCTTTTCTTTCTTTCTTTCTTTCTTTCTTTCTTTCTTTCTTTCTTTCTTTCTTTCTTTCTTTCTTTCTTTCTTTCTTTCTTTCTTTCTTTCTTTCTTTCTTTTTTCTTTCTTTCTTTCTTTCTTTCTTTCTTTCTTTCTTTCTTTCTTTCTTTCTTTCTTTCTTTCTTTCTTTCTTTCTTTCTTTCTTTCTTTCTTTCTTTCTTTCTTTCTTTCTTTCTTTCTTTCTTTCTTTCTTTCTTTCTTTCTTTCTTTCTTTCTTTCTTTCTTTCTTTCTTTCTTCCTTCCTTCCTTCCTTCCTTCCTTCCTTCCTTCCTTCCTTCCTTCTTTCTTTCTTTCTTTCTTTCTTTCTTTCTTTCTTTCTTTCTTTCTTTCTTTCTTTCTTTCTTTCTTTCTTTCTTTCTTTCTTTCTTTCTTTCTTTCTTTCTTTCTTTCTTTCTTTCTTCTCTCTTTCTTTCTTTTCTTTTTCTTCTCTCTTTCTCTCCCTCACTTTCCTCTCTCTCTCCCTCCCTTCTTCCCTTCCTTCCTTCCTTCCATTTATCTATTATTTATTTATTTATTTATTTATTTATTTATTTATTTTTATTTTTCTTCTTTCTCTCTTTCCACTATCTGAATCCAGAACACCAGTTACTTGTTTGCCCACAGTATGTATTAACTCTTGTTGGAGACCAATATATGACCATGCGAATTTAAAATTTCTGAATGAAAATTAATAACAGTCTAGAGCAGTAATGATCTGGGCCTTGGTCCTGGTTCCTATTTTTACTTGAGCCCAGCTTTAGGGAATAAAAAGAAGATAAACACACATTATCTACCTTGCAAGGTATTGTTTGTAGTCTTCAAAGAGAAGTTGATTTTTATATATAAAAGAAATATCGTTTGGGAAAAACTGTGGTTTTGTTGATTCTAGAGTCAAACATAATCTAGATTAGACATTTCCTCATTTGTAATGTGTATTCATTTTCTATTGTTACTGTAACGAATGGCTGCAAATTTAGTGGTTTAAAACAAGCTGCAAATTTAGTGGTTTAAAACAACACAAACTTATTATCTTATTGTTCTTATAGATCAGAATGCTGATATGGGGCTCACCGGGTTAAAATCAAGGTGTTAGAAGGGCTGCATTCCTTTCTGGAGGCTCAGGAGTTAATCCATTTCCTTGCCTTTTCCAAGTTCCAGAGGCTGTTTATATTCCTTGGCCAATGGACCCATTCCATCTTCAAAGCCTGCAATGAGTCTAGCCCTTTTCACATACCCATATCTCTGGCCCTCTCTTTTGCTTTCTCTCCTTCTACTTTTAAGGATTCGTGTGACTAGATTGAGCCAACTCAGATAATCCAAGATAATTTCCCCATCAAAGGTGAGCTGATTAGCAAACTTAATTGCAGCTGCAAACTTAATTCCCCTTTGCCATGTAATTTAACACATCCACAGGTTCCAGGGATTAGGGTGTAAACATCTTTGGGGTGGAAAGAAATATTTTGTATACCATATTGACTGGGGAACAAACCGGTGACCCTTTGGTGCACAGGGTGATGCTCAACCAACTAAGCTACACCAGCCAGGTTGGGACCAACATTTGCTCTTATTTTGATCCTGCTTTTTTGGAGCCCCATATGTTTCCTGGCTCTGGCTGTGCAAAAAATTTTTTTCTTAAATCCTTAAAGGCAAGCTTGAGTTACATTCTAAGCCTGGGTCACCTTGACCAAAGCAAGTGATGTTCATAAAGGTCATGATGCAGGATCCAATTCACCACTTGCCCACCTCTCTGACTTGAATATTGCCTCCAGCTTGAATCAAGTCTAACTTTGGAATCCTTTGGGACTGAATACTGGTTATTCGCATTAGTGACTCTGTGTAAGGTGAATCTTGCTGGTTTCAACTTTTTCCCTCTCAGCATTGCTATTTCTCCCAAAAAGCATACCCTTTGGCTGAACCAATCTAAACCATAGCAAATAAAGCCATTTCAACAACTCCAGTCTTATAGAGGCTGTTACCAAAGACTATATTGTCTTCATTCCCTCAAAATGTGGGTCATGTATGTGAATACCTCTGCTATCTTCAGAGTGATAGTGCTAAGTAAAGTTTCTTGATACTTTTGCCATTTGTCACATATGGAAGTTTGAATAAGAGTGCATATGGCTCCTGCTCCTTACCTTTGGGTACTGTGGGCTCAACCTAAAAACTTATCTTCACAAAGATAGGCAACATATTCAGAGGTCCAGGTGTAGTCACATGGAGTTTGTTATGGGTCTAGTGTGTAGGATGAGCTCATTACCTCAGTTCTTACCCATTATTCCCACATTATCAGTGCTGATCCTTGGACACTAATGATGATATTATTATTGCTATTTTTAAATATTTTTTATTGATTTTTAGAAAGAAAGGAAGAGAGAGGGAAAGAGAAAAACACTGATGTGAGAGCTAAACATCAATCAGCTGCCTCCTACACGCCCCCCATAGGGGACAAACCTGGGCATATGTCCTGACCAGGAATTGAACTGGCAACATTTCTGTGCATGAGATGATGCTCAACCAACTGAGCCACACAGGCCAGGGTGGTATTATTTTTATATAAAGCCAGAGTCATCATTTAGGTACCTGAAAGACCAGATTAGTAGTTTGAACAAATGTTAAAGGAAATAAAAAATTTGTCAGGGAAATTGGAGCAAAAACTATTTTTTGAAATATTTTTCAAAAATATTTTGATAATGTAAAAATAATAGCTAACATTATCGAGCACTTGTGTCAGACACTCTCATATATGAATCAGCTCATTTAAACCTCATTACAACCCTATGAAGTAAGTACTATTATTACTCCCATTTTATATAAGTTAAAATAAGAATAGAGAACTTAAGAAACTTGAAGAATGTCACAGGTGGTAAGTGAGGTGTCAGAATTGACACCTTGGACTGCTGTTACACCCCTTGTCCATTATATAATTATAGAGTTTAATTTTTACTATTTCAGGAAATTACAGAGCTTTCCTCTCACAGTAAAATTAAAATACCAATAAAGACATTCACCTAACAACTGGTGAGACTGATGTAGATAATCTGATGGAAGACCAGTCTTGACTTAAGTAAATAGAGTCAATAATTAAGGTTAAAGCATGTTGGAAAAAAATGTTAAAACCGAACTCTCCAACAAATATTTGTATTGTACTACATGGCTAGAAGGCCATTATTGAGAAATGGTGGAACAATATAAGGGTTCCCATAAACTTAAAGAAATGGGCCAACTTATCTCAAAGTATTGGCATTCTGAGTTCACAAAATGAAATCTCTAGAAATAACTGGTAACAAAACCTCAGTAAACTAAAGTGCAGAAACTTCATCAATTTTTGTTGTTGTTGAACTTTAGAGTAATATATTCCCAGTTAAGGCAGTTCTTGTCGGTGTCTGGCGATTCTTAAGAGGTGCTATTTTTTGTATGGCCAGAAATAAAGCCATTTTACATATTCTTGACAAATAGCCTCTTTAGTCAGGTCTGGGGATAGTGGTGATCAAGAGAAACCTAATTCCTTCTCTCAATGGGCTTGTAACCTAAAAGTAACCAGTTTAACTGCTGTAATAAGTAACCATCTGAGAAAAAAAGGAAAACATAGGCTACCGAGTATAATGCTTTAGAATTTCAAAAATTTACTGAAAGGGAAAATTGAAGATTTTTAGTTTTAACTATTATTCTTTCAGCCAGATCCAAGAGTTGGAAGAAGGCTGGGGCACAGAGGGCTGAGAGTTAGAGGGAAGTAAAACAGTATGTGCAGCCATGATTTTTAAATTATAGTATATAAATATTAAAATATAGACATAAGGTAACCAGTATCAAAATAGAAATATGCAGAACTTACAATTACCAGGGATGACAAGAGGGATTTTTCAAAAGGCAATAATTCCAGCAAAAGAAATGAAAACTTGGTTTATAGTCTCAAACTTAGGGCGTTGGGGGATCTCTCTTTTATATTCCAATAAGATTCAAATTCAAGCTCCTTCTATCATCAAGAGTGTGGTATGTTATTCATCTCCTCTAATGAAAGTATAGTAAATATCAGCACTGGATGTTCCCAGAGTAAAAGTTATATTTCCTTGAAAGAATCCAAATAACAGTAAAAATGATTTACTATTACCATATTTTGGATGAGAATACTTCATATTTTTTTTCAGTATCAGATATTCGAATGCTGCCTAGAGATCTGAAGTGATCTATGGACTGTAAAAGCTGACAAGAACCTCGCTCTTGGGTCTTTTTACATGGTGATGGGTGTTTGGTTGTTTCCACCAGCCATCCACGCTGGCCCTTGGAAGGGAGGGGAAAAGTTCTAGGCACTCAGACTCCTGCTCTCCTCTCACATTTTATTTATTTCTGAACTACAGGTTTTTGGCTTTTCTGATGCCTCTCTGGACTTCTCTCTTACTATTTTGGGAATTAAGCACTATTTCATGATTTTAGATTACTCTTGCTTGGCTTGGCTGGTAGTATCATGACTGACTATGTCCCCTCAAATCTCACCTTTTCTTCTTTTATGCACCTTCTTTCCAGCATTGGGTAGGGGATCACATTGGATTTTTAAATCCTGCAGGAAGTGTTTTCAGTCATACAGATGCAATCAGTGGAGAATTCACCATACTGGAGCCAGTATACAGAAAAATATAAAAAAAAATACTAGAGAAAATGGAAAAGACACAATTCTGAACCCCAAACTCCTCGTGGGTCAGAGGAGAGAAGGAACATTCTCCTTGTGATGCCAGCAGGACCTTTGTCAAGGATGGTTAAATCCTTAAGTTAACTGAGCTTCCCTGAGGTTCCAGTTCCAGTTACATGTGACTGTTGCAGACTGGTCTTCCCATGATATCATTTGCTGCAATATTATAGATAATTCTCATCTGGTTTTTGGCCAGTGCATTCTCATGGTTCCTACAGGGTCCCAATTTTGCAGGCCAACTTGGCCATAAAGTTTCCTCACCTGGGGCACAAGGGTTGGGAGTATTTATTTTATTCATCTCAGGCTGATACAATCTTAAATTTGACAGAATATATTTTTCAGTGAACTGGTTAGAAACTCTAAACTTCTGGCTCTTCCCTGACTGAGCACTATGTACCCTGGGAAAAATGGTGAGCTCTGGAGTGGATTAAGGCTAATGGAGCATGAACTTACTTTTCCATCCATTTGTTGTCAGGCACATTCATATATTGGGTTTGACTTGAGGTAGTGTTTTAGATGTGGTTGAGTGATAATGCAACTGCTCCTCTGGCACACCCGGGATGTTGAATGTTTGGTGTCAAATTTAGAATAAAGATGTAGGCTTCTTTTTGTTTTCTTATCAGCATGCACTGAGGGACAAGTATATTGGTCAGTGTCATATACTAGTCTCCCTGAGCATCAGATCTTGCAGATATCACCCCTTCCTCCTCTGGAGTCTCACAATTGAAGCTACTCATGTTAGGCAGTTGTTTTTTAAAGATGTTGCCAAGAATGAGAATTGTGGCTGGGCCACATAACCTGAAACAATATTAAAATCAATGAACATTGATTTTCATCACTGAGACAAACACCACCTATACAATTAAAGGTTAATAAATGAGGAGGCCATCATGGAGTATTTTGTAAGATATGCCCCACCAACCTGAAAACTGACTTCCAGTGAATGGTTAATACCTGTAACTTTTACTACCCTAATGCACATACCCTAAGTTCGTACATCTTCAAACAATGTGATTCTGGGATGCATTCTTTATGACCCTAAATTTTGACTCTGCCTCAACTTGGAGTAAGACCTGTACTGTGGATGCCAACTGTCTTGCATGTGAGACCTTGATGGTCAGGAAATTGAGAATACTGCCCTTCTGGTCCATCTGGTCTAGCTCTGACAATGTACGGAGGTACTGGTGATCCTCTTAACCAGTGGTCTTTGGGATGCTCTTAACCAGTGGTCTTTAGCTCTGTCACAAGACAGAGCTAAACACTATGTAGCAGTATTCTTGTTGAAGTCTGTCTGTGAGTCACATCCCTATCTGGTTCACTTGCCAGTGGCTATCACTGGCTGGCAACAGTTGATATCCTGGAATTTTTGAAGTAATGACCAACCAGTATCTTTGTTGCTTTGGTCTGATGATGTTGAGTAGTTACTAGAACCATGAAATAGAGTCAGACTGTAGGACTATAGCATAGTCAATTACTTTGCGATTAAAAATATGTACTGAAACATGGAGGACTGAGAACATATCCCTGACTTATTTGTATAAGTTCTTCCTCTGAAAACACAATGAACAAACTGAGGCTGCAGGCAGAGCCAGGAGGGTGTGTGCCAACTTGAGAGTTAAGGTTTTTGCTCCCTGTGGTTTTGAGAAAGAGTGGAGATAATTGTGGTGTGAAGACTCCATATACCCTACTCCTTGAGGGGTCCAGACAAGCAGAGGCCTGTTTGCATGGGCTGCATATGCTCCAAGGAGGAGATGCCAGACCTCATGGGTTAGAGGAGAGATACTCCAGTAGGCTGGGGTGCTTCCATTTCCTTAGAGGCAGAGGATTGCTGCTTTTTCCCAGAGAGGCTTCTTTCTTACCTCAGTGTAGCAATTGCCAGCACAATTTCTTATGAATTGACATAGCATATGTTTCCATGCTCAACATTATGGCCTGGGGAATCTCAAAGTTCTGGCTGAATGGATTCTGAAGGTCAATAAACCATGAGTAGACAAAGAAATTATAATTTGTTTAAGGGGCATTAGAGACCCAAGGGAGAAAGACAAAGCAGAACTGGACCTGAGGGCTCCCAGAGCCATGGAACTGAAGAAAGAAATGGGAGAGGATGCTAACAGAGTATCGACTCTCCTCTGAAAGATGCAGTTAGAAATCACAAGACTTCCTAGAGCTAAACATAAACCTCAATTAAAAAGAACAAAGAACTGAAGAAGATGGTTGTTGTTGAGAACTGAAATAGTGGTTTGGAAAAAATGGCACAAAAGAACAAAATCCCAAGGATATGAGAAAACCCCCCAAGAGATTTGTTGGTCAGAGACTTAAAATATCTGGTGTGGCTCTGTTGGTTGAGCTTTGTCTCATGCACCAAAAGGTAGCTGGTTTGATTCCTGGTCAGGGCACATGCCTAGGTTGCAGGCTCGATCTCCAGTAGGAGGTGTGTGGGATGCAAGGGATCCAAGTTTTTCGAAGTGATGTTTCTCTCTCTCTCCCTCTCCCTAAAATCAATAAAAACATGTTAAAAATATAAATATTAAGAGCTCTGAGAAGAGGGAAAGTAATATATAGAGAAATAATTTTTAAAAAGGAAGAAAATTTTCTAGAGAAAGACAAGTTTTTATACCAATAATGGTTTCCAAGACTCAGATGTGATTAATGGGAAAAAATTACATACCTAGTCATACCTTGTTGACATTTATAAATTCCTTGGATTAAAAAAATCTTATAAATTCCCACAGAAAATTATGACAACAAGACGACAGATTAGTTAAACCAATAGTTATTATGTGGTACAGCACCTTGAAACTAAGCATACACTAAAAAGAAAAATGATATCCCTGAAGAAAATTTTGAAGCAGTCGAACAAAATCTACAAATTTTAGTGGAAGCAGAAATGCAATGGTGTACTTGAAAATGATTAACAACTGACTCAATGGAAAAATGATAAGTGAAGAACCAAAGCCCTGCTTTCCAGTATTTGCTAATTTCCATGGTGTAAATACTCCCACATGTCCAATTTCAAGCTGTCAAGGTGATGCCATCAAACACAGAGTTGGGATAAGATGAGTCAGCATGAATCAGTTCCAGGACACCACTGTAGAGAGGGGTACTGTAGATAGGAGAGGTTATAACAGCCTAAAAATATCACTGTATGGTATGCCGAATGTCCTCCTTGGTAGGAAGACACTTTAAACTTTGATATATTAATAGAGAAATACAGGTGTGATTATAGCTGTTGGGTTGAGAAGATAAGCCTTGGAAGAATTGAAAACAATTAATTAGCATTTCCAAATTAACAGGGCAAAAATGCAATGAACAGAGAACTGACCAAGCAAGAAAAATAAGGGGTGGGACTTCTGGTTTCCTGTCTGTCATGTGAGGAGCTTCAAGGTCGCTACTCTTTCCTATGTATAAATAAAAAGTTGAACAAACTAAAAAAAATAAAATCAACAGTTCTTCTTAGATCTGTCAGGGAAGTGAGGTTACAGGGTGAACTGCTGCCCCTAAAATTGGAGAGACAGACAGGTGGATACAGAGGGTCACTACTTAGCAGAGCAGAAACCCGTAAGCAGAAACCTGCTGGGGAAACAGTGCTGGGGTAGGAAAACCTGAACTGTAATTGATGAGTTGCTGGAGGCTCAGTGTAGACAAGTCTGAGAGTTAAAAACTCTAGGGGAACCCAGTCATATGGTGGCCTCACACTTTTGTATTTTACTTACTGGAGCACTGCCACTGAAGGTGGGAGAAAAATCTGCTCATGCTTCAGCAGGTGGAGGGGAAAAGAGCCACTTTGAAATATACAAGAGCATCTGCTCTTAACCAGGCCTGCCAAGGGAAATGACCTTACCAGAGCTAACCAACTGGAGCTTTATCAGAGCCTGACCAACCAGGGAGAAGGGAAATACCCAACGGCAGCCCCTCTAGTCAACCTGTCCAACGTAAGGTCGGGGAAACTGAGAAACACTTATAAAGAAAAGTAACTAGAGGGAAAAAGAAAACATGAAGTATGTTAAATATTAAACATAAAATAAATGGAAGAAATAACACAAAGAATATCAATTATCACAATAATGTGAAAAATCTGCATCTCCCTATCAAATTACATTATCATATTTAGTTAGACAAAATCCAACAACATGCTATCAAGAATCACAGTTAAAATAAAGTGAAAAATCATGATTAAAAATAAAGTTATGTGCAAAGATAAACCTAGTTAACACAAACAAAGAAAGCAGGAGTAGCAGAATTCAAAGTCAGAAGCATTTAATGAGACAAAGATTATATACTGCCGAAGACGATACCCAGAGAAAAACAAACCATAAACCTTTGTGTATCAGGTTATGTACAAACATAGCAAACACATACATAGGCAAAAGTTGCTAAAAATATGAGGAGAAAATAATAAAACTACAGTGGAAGATTTTAATAAACTTCTTTTGGAGTTTGGCAGATAAAATAGGCTAAAAATAAAACAAACTAAAGGGTTTAAATAACCTAATCAACAAGGTCAAGTTAGTTGACATATATAGAATTATTACCTTACAAACAGAACAGATAATTTGAGCCTATAGAATACTTACAAACATCAATTTGGTGATGAAGAGCCTAAATAAATTCATCAAAGTTTTGATTTAGAAGCTACATCTTGATTTGAAAAGACCAGAAATCAACAATAAAAAGGTGATCTGAAAAACTGCTTGGAAATCAAACAAATAAACAAACTAATTAATTAATTAAATTAAATAAATACTACAAGTTAAAAAAAATCTAGTAAAAATGGAAAGGAAGAGCCTTTATATAAAAATCTTTTTTTTTTTTTTAAATATATCTTTATTGATTTCAGAGAGAGGGAGAAAGAGACAGAAACATCAATGATGAGAGAGTCATTGATCAAGTCTGCAACCCGGGCATGTGCCCTGACTGGGAATCGAACCCTGATCGTCTGGATCCTAGGTTGACGCTCAACTGCTGAGCCACGCCCGGCAGGGCTATAAAAATCTTTAGAACAAAGTTTCCTTTCAAGGTAGCAGACTGATAACACATGTTTATTTCATTGTTCTGAGACTTTAATTAAATTGACTATATAGGAAAAAAAGATATAAACCCACAATAAACAGGAGACTGGATGGGAAGGGTGAGCTGTTATTGGCAGCTGAGACCTACCAGAACGATATTAAAGCATGGAAGCAGATGGAAAAGTAGTAAATGATGAAACAAGTTGGGGGTCACAGCTTAGAATATGAGATGAAAGAGCAAGGGCAAGACCCTACCTCAGGATATGGATATGAAAGAGCACGACCCTACCTCAGGATATGAGATAAGCCAGGTAAAATTGAGGCTGAGGTATGAAGTGGAAAACAGGGTTTAATTGAAGGTATCTGCATGGAACAGTGGCCCTATTCCCTTCCCAGGTGCATAATGCCCATTAGTCAGGAGTTTATGTCGTAGGCAAAATAATTGGAGAATTTCCTCTAAAGAAAATTAACTGTTTGGGAACCATGAGTCAACTAGTGTACGAACTGGTTTTCAAGAGAAGAAAAGCTTTCTGTTTTGGTATTTTTATTGCTTAGTCTGAAGGCCATCTTACTATCTGCTTATCCTAAAATGAAGTCCACCAGTTAATAAGCCTTCCTCAGATATGCAGGTTAACAATGGGCTTGTTTTTATCTCATTCTGAATTGTGAATGGAAAATTAAGGATTAGTAGATATTTCAGGAAAGCCTATGACATGAGAAGAAGAAAACTAAACAGAAAAAAATGACACTGAAGGAATAAGAAATAATGTAAGGAAAAGAACAGAATTAGAAAAGAAAAGAAAACACAACCCTACCACTTCCCCTTGATACACACAGAAATTTCTGATTAATATCCTCTAAAAAGTAAGAACAGAATACAATGAGAGAGTTAGAACAAAATAGAGATTTCAGAAATATAGAATTTCCCTAAGCTGAAAGATGTGAATTTGTGATTGAAAAACCCCTCACTAAATGCTGAGCAGGATAAATGAAACTAGACAACACATTATTGTGTTTTTTTGTTTGTTTGTGTGTTTGTTTTTGAATATATCTTTATTGATTTCAGAGAGAGGAAAGGAGAGGGAGAGAGAAAGATAGAAACATCAATGATGAGAGAGTCATTGATTGGCTGCAGCCCACAACCCAGGCATGTGCCCTGACCGGGAATCGAATCTTGATCGCCTGGATCCTAGGTTGACACTTAACCGCTGAGCCACGTCCAGCTGGGCGACAATGTATTGTAAAATTGTGGAATGTCAAAGATGAGAAAGTAATGCCAGCAGCTTCTAGAGAGAAAAAAGGTCACATATAAAAGTCTAGCTTAAGACTGACACCAGGCTTATCAGCAACACTGGATGCTTGAAAACAATACAGCAATTCTTTAAAATTCTAAGGAAAAAGAATTTGCATCCCAGAATTCTATATAAATTTTTCAAGTGGGAGAACAGAGTAAAGACACTTACAGACCACATGACTCAAAGTTTACCACCCACACACCTATTCTTAGGCGTTACTTAAGGACATACTCCAGCAAAATGATATAAACAAAGAAAGAGGAAGGAATGGGATACTGAAACAGTAGATCCAAACCAGGAGAGCAATAAAGGGAGATTCCCAGTTACTGAATGTGCTGCAGGCCTGGAGACAAATTGGTACAGATTGGATAACGGGATGGAGGGTTTTAGAAAGAAAAAGGATTTCAAAGAATAGAAAATAGGATGAATGGGGAAAAATGGAGGTGACAATAAAGTCAAATAATACAAGGCAAAAAAGGCAGTTAAAACTAGGAATTCACAACTTTAAACTAAAATATAGCATGAATTTAAACAACTGATGGAATGTAAGAAAAGTGAATCAATTAATCTCAATGCTAAAAATACTCTCCAAGTCACTCATAGAGGCAGGTAATATAATAAAACACACCATATGACACAAGACGAAAGCACATTTGCAGGCCATATTAATGTAAAGGCTGTTCAGACATTTTCAACTTTTATAGTCAGCCAAAGGACAAAGAACAGATGACTTAATAGCACTTGCAGGACATGTCACGTAGGAAGTCATATATACTCGCTACCCCACAGAAAGAATGCAGAGAGCCCTTCATGCTGGTGGAATCAGGAGAGGGAGAAAATCATGGGCAATGAGTTAAAAAGAGTGAAGACCCTGATAGGGTCCATCATGAACCCAGTGGCTGCACCAATCTGGGCACTGGCCGAGGGGGTTGGGTAGGTGGAGAAATCATGGAACCCTCAGGTAGGCTAGGAGGAAAGCCAAAAATAGAAGGGACAAGTACTCTTTTTGAGCCAATATTGGGAAGTGACAGGAGAAAATGAAATGGTGATATGGCATGTTGTTGTCAAGAGAGGATGCAAGGCAGCTCTTAGTGCATCTCCATAGCCTGTAGATCCCTCATGGTCCTCACATGTGGGGGATTTAGAAGATGCTTAAAAATGCTGACTGGTGGTCTTCCCAGGAAGGGTCATTGAAGCAAGGGGTGAAGTGACCTTACAGCCAAGGACTGAAGTTTGGACTCTCAGACTGGGGAATAGAGATTACAGCTAACCTCAGGGGATCTGTGAGGCCTAATGGCTGAGGTGGGGATCTACTCCTCAGAGGAAGATAGCAAACTCCTTGGAAGAACAGACAAAAGATATAATGCTGGAGGCAGCGTGGCTAGAGCCTCCTTGGGTCAAGACACCCTAACTGATGTCAGCATGAAAACCAAGGGCGTGGTACCAATTCTATGAGATACTTAATTTCTGGGAAGGAAGGTGCAGCCAGGAGAAGTATGAGAAGTGGTAAAAATTGCTCTTACAGTCTTTTTTATTGCAGTAAAGTATTCATAACATAAAATTTACCCTTTTAACCATTTTAAGTGTAAAGTTCTGTGGCATTAAGTATATTCACGTGGTTTTGCAGTCATTACCACTATTAGTCTCCAGAACTTTTTCACCCCCCAAACTGAAACTCTGCAGTCATTGCATACTATCTCTCTATTCCCCTATTGCCCCAGCCCATGGCAACAACCATTCTACTTTGTTTCAATGAATTTGACTACTCTAGGAATTTTATATAAGATGAATCGTACAATATTTGTTCTTTTGTGACTGGTCTGTTTCACTTAGCATAATGTCTTCAAGGATCATCCATGTTGTAGTATGTGACAAAATTTTCTTTCCTTTTAAGGCTGAATAAAATTCCATTGCATGTACACCATATTTTATGTATTCACCCATCAATGGACACCTGGGTCGCTTCCACATTTTGGCTATTGTGAACATTGGGTACAAATGTCTGTTCAAGTCTCTGCTTTCTTTCTTTTTTTTTTCTTCTTTTTTTTTTTGGGAATAAACTCAGATGTGGAACTGCTGAATCATATGGTAATTCTACGTTTATTTGTGTGTGTGTGTGTGTGTGTGTGGAAAACAATACCATTTTCCACAGTGGCTATACCATTTACATTCCTACCAGCCGTGTACAAAGGTTCCGATTTCTCCACATCCTCTCCAATGTTTGATGTCTTTTGTGTGTTTTTAAATAGTAGTCATCTAAGGGGCATGAGGTGATATTGTGGTTTTGATTTATATTTTGATAATATTTTCATGTGCTTATTGGCCATTTGTATATCTTCTTTGGAGAAGTGTCTACTCAAGTCCTTTGCCCATTTTAAAGATGGTTTTCTTTTTTGGAGTTGTAGGAGTTTTTTATATATTTTGGGTATCGATTACCTATTAGATATCTGATATGCAGATATTTTCCCCTTTTATTGGATTTTTTTCACTCTGTGATAGTATCCTTTGATGCATAAAATTTTAAAATTTTGATGTTCAGCCTACCTATTTTGGGTTGCTTGTACTTTTGGTCCTTATAGGGTTTAAAAAAAATGTTTTTATTGATTTTTAGAGAGAGAGGAAGGGAGAGAGAAAAAAGGATAGAAATATCAATGCATCAACATCAATCGGAGATCAAGCCCGCAAGCCGGACATGTGCCCTGACAAGGAATCGAACCCAAACTAGGCACCTCTTGGTACATGGATCGATGATCAACCACTGAGCCACACTGACCAGGCAGTCCTTATAGGGTTTTACATCTTGAATTGCTGAGACTCAAAAGAGTCTAAGTCAACCCCTTCAAAGCTTAATGAATAGAAAGAGAGAGTGTTAACTTTATTAGGTAAATTTATGATTTTTTTTGTTTTTATTTTTTGCTAAGTGGCAATGAGAACTCTAATGCAAGGTAAGTTATAGAAAATAAAACCTACTTTTTTGGTTTTTTTTTGCATATCTGAATTTTAGTGTATAAGATTTTCACTTTTGCACATAAGGATGTCAGAAAATTCATAAGCAAAATGTAACAAGAGCTCCATGAAAACTTTGATAGAATACTGTTCCTTACTAAAAATGTGCATGAAATGAGACCTGGCTGGAGCACACTTGCTCAGCATTTGAGAGTTATATACAAAGGCCCTGTGATGTTGAATGAGAATTTAGAACTTATTTAGGTTAGTTTATTTTCCCTTCTCAAGAACACGAAAACCATAAACCAGGGAATAAGAAACCAGTAACACAACCATGGTAAAGATGGGAATTTAAATAGAAAGGCATAAAAAGCAAAGCAGAATTTCAGAAGGAATCAACGTGCTATCATACTTGCTGCCTTCCCACCAGATCCCTAGGACATAAATCCATTAACTGGGTGTTCTCTCTGTTGTTGATGTTCCATGGGCACAAGTTAAAGAACTGACAAGCTGGCTTTTGTCCCCTTATATTTAAGGACATAAATATTGCATCAGCACTAGGGAAAAATTCAATTATAAGGACAAGTTAGATAAAAAGCTCAAAATAAAAGTTGTGCTCTATAGTTTTGTTGTACTTCTGAAATTGGATATGGAGGAACTTTTCCAGTCTTCAGAGTACACTACTTATTACTTTTGAAAAAGCAAATGAATTATTATACTTATATTCTTTGACCTAATATACCATGAATCTAATTTCTGTTCTATTAGTGCTTCAATAAAGGTTATAAGCCTCCTTTTGGCAGGAAACATCACTCTATATTTTATTGAATTTTTTATTCATGTGCTATTAATACTGTAGGCAGTATATTTCCTCAATCTTTGTTTATGGATTCTTGTGACATAAATTATGTGGCCCTCCTCATATATCTGCCAATTTGAAATAAATTACAGGTTTTCACATAGTTTCTCAAAGATCTTGAACTCTTTGCTAAGCCCTTTCTCAGAGCTTATCTCTTATTAGTCCTGAATGTCTGCCTTTAATTTTGGAGATGATGTTTTCTTATTGTATCATTGTCCATTTCTTCCTAACTTTACAACTGTTTCCTTGTTATCAAAGGTCTCTCTGACATGGAACAGAGGAATCCTACCAAGAGTGACTAATTCATTTTCTCCCATGACCCGTTGATAGAAATAGTTTCTAACAATGGGATAAAATGATGGGTGATTTTGGTGGCGACGACTTGCTGCAGAAGGGAGGAGATTGTACCTTCGGTCTGAAAGCTGACAAAACCTGAGTTCTTTTGGATTTATGGGCCAAAACTAAAACTAAATTGGGGAACATTCACCTGGAATTACCAAATGATGTCCAGCTGAGGAGGAGACTTATATCAAGGAAGGACAGAAAACACCTGGAGGCTAAGGAGACAGCAGCAGAGGCCATGCCTACGGATTTGAACAGTCTCAGGGAGCATCAGTGACTGGCTTGGGGGTGGGACCATCCATCCCACTATCCCGGGAACCTGACTGGTGTTCCCCTTCAGGGGAGAGCTGATAGAAACTCCAGGTTTTCAGCTGATCTCACTGGACTGCATATGAGAATCTCTGCCCAGCTGAGGGCAAGGAAATATTCTGGGACACTCTCAGAGGAGTAGGTCTGGGATGGGTAAATACACTCACTACTTTCCTTAAATTTGAATGGCACCTCCCCTTCACGGGAGACCCAGAGGTCTAGACTCCTGATTCCACCTAAAACTCTTTCAGAAACAGACTTTTGAGTGATTAAGGTTGACAGCTGGCTGGCAGGCGAAGGCAGGCAGAGGTGGAGCCCCGGGAACCTGGCAAGTTTGCTGACCCAGATGTGGGTCCCATGCTGCTAACAAACTGGCCTTACAGTACAGCTTGACCCCTCCCATGCACAGCCAAGTCCTGTGGAGAAAGACACAAACTGTGGGTCTCTTGAAGCTTCAAACGTGTTGCTGAGAGCCAAAGGAGGACAGTTTCTGACAGTGGTTAACACCTAAGAACCTACTGGGAAGTCCAGAATTGGCAGACAGAACAGCCAGCCGCAGTCATCAGAAGAGCAGGATCCAAAGGGAGCTCTCAGGAAGCACTAAACTTTGCTGAGACTAATGCCACTTTATTTTTTTTCCTTTATCTTCTTTATCTTTCTTCTTTATTGATTTGCTATCACTTTAGTCTCTCTTTTTTTCTTTCATATATCTAACTTACCCTTCCTTTTCTTACCTTATTTTTTCTTCTTTCTTCTGCTTTCTCTTTGTTTTTCCTTTTCTTATTTTTTGCCTATCTGCTTTCTCCTTTATTTTTCTTTTAATAATTATTTTCTCCCTCTTTTCTTTTATACCATTTTCCTTCCCCTATTCTTATTCTTATTTTCTTTCATCTCTGCCCTTTCGTATTCCCCCTTTCCCCCTTTTATCTCACAGTTCCCCCCCTTTCCTTCTATTGTTCTCTTTTCTTCTTCCTAATTCGCTCTTCTTTTGTGGTTGCTTTTGTCATTGTTGCAGGGGTCTTGTTTATGTTTTTTGTTTTGTTTTGTTTTGTTCTGTCAGCACCTGCACAACAGCTAGCACGATGTGTTTGGGGGTGAGCCTTATAGTCAGCCAGCCTGAGAAGAGATTCCACCCATGAACTGGACAACAATATTCAAGACCCAATTACAGCAGGAGAGTCCAAATAACTCACACAAGGGACATTCCTAGAGCACCTAGCTGAAGAGATCTAAGACACTGCACCACAGGGTCCCACAAAACACTTACTACATAGGTTACCCCATGAAAATGAAGAGGCATAGCAATTTGATCTAATACATTGAAACAAATACAAAGGGGCAGCAATAATAGGGAGAAAAAGAAACAACCCTCAAATGAAAGAAGAGGAGGAAACTCTAGAAAGAGAGCTAAACAAAATGGAAGAGAGAGATTTATCAGATATAGAGTTCAAAGTAATGGTATAAGGATGCTCAAGGAACTTAATGAGAATTTCAAGAAACAATGAGAACTACAATAGCATAAAACAAGAAATAGAAACCATAAATAAAATTCAGTTGGAAATGAAGAATAATATATCTGACATCAAGAATACAATGGAATGAATCAAAAGTAGATTAGATGAGAAAGAAAATCAAATATGTGACTTGGAACACAAGGTAGAAAAAATACTCAATTAGAGCAGCAAAAAGAAAAAAGAATTAAAAGCAGGAGGACAGTTTAAGGAAACTTTAGGCAACATGAAACAACAACATCCAAATCATAGGGCTCCCAGAAAGAGAAGAAAGTGAGCAAAGAATAAAGAACCTATTTAAAGAAATAATGACATCAGTGGGGTAAGAAAGGGGGACATCTGTAATAATTTCAACAATAAAGATAAAGAGAAAAAAAAAAAAAGAAAAAAAAAGAGAAACATCCAGACCTGGAAAGAAGAAAGAAAGAGAAAGAAAGAAGAAGAAAGAAAGAAAGAAAGAAAGAGAAAGAAAGAAAGAAAGAAAGAAAGAAAGAAAGAAAGAAAGAAAGAAAGAAAGAAAGAAAGAAAGAAAGAAAGAAAGAAGAAGAGAGAGAGAGAGAGAGAGAGAAAGAGAGAGAGAAGAAAGAGAGAGAGAAACAATGACAGAAAACTTCCCTAACTTGGTGAAGGAAAGAGTCACATAAGTTTAGGAAGCACAGAGAGTTCCAATCAAGATGACCCAGAGACCCATTCTAAGACACATCATACTCAAAATGACAAAAATTAAAGACAAAGAAAGAATATTAAAGGTAGCAAGAGAGAGACAGAAAGTTACCAAAAAGGCAGTACTCATTAGAATTTCAGCTGATTTCTCAACAGAAACACTTCAGGCCAGAAGGGATTGGCATGAAGTATTCAAAGTCATGAAAAGCAAGGACCTGAACCCAAGGCTACTCTATCCAGCAAAGCTATCATTCAAAATTGAAAAGGAAATAAAGAGTTTCCCATACAAAAATATGGCTAAAGGAGTACATTACCACCAAACCAGCTTTACAGGAAATGTTAAAGGGACTGCTTTAAGAAGAAGAAGAAATAGAGAGAGAGAGAAACATAGGTATGAAGGAAAAAATGGCAGTAAATACATACCTACCAATAATAACTTTGAATGTAAATGACTTAAATGCTCCAATCAAAAGGCATAGGGTAGCTGAATGGATAAAAAAACATGACCCATATATACATTGTCTACAAGGGACCCACCTCAGAACAAAAGATTCATACAGACTGAAAGTGAAGGAATAAAAAAAAATTTCCATGCAAATAGAAACAAAAAAAAGCAGGGGTAGCAAAAATTATATTTGATGAAATAGACTTCAAAGCAAAAGCCATAACAATAGACAAAGAAGGCCACTACATTATACTAAAGGAATCAATACAAGAAGATATAACCCTGGTAAACATATGCACCCAATATAGGAGCACTTAAATAAAAATAAAAAAAAAAACTTTTGGGAGACATTCAGGGAGAGATCAACAGTAGTACAGTCATGGTAGGGGACTTTAACATCCCACTGACTTTACTGGATAGATCTTCAGAACAAAAAATCAACGAGGAAACCGAGAACATAAACGACACACTAGATCAGATGGATTTAACTGATATTTACAGAACATTCCACCCCAAAGTCACAGAATATACATTTTTCTCAAGTGCACAAGGGACATTCTCAAAGACATAGCAAATGTTAGGACACAAAATAAGTCTCTACAAGTTCAAGAGGATTGAAATCCTATCAAGCATGCTCTCAGATCACAATGGCATGAAACTAGAAATCAACTACAATAAACACATTTAAAAACATTCAACACATGGAGGCTAAATACCATGTTATTAAACAATGAATGGGTTACCAATGAAATCAAGGAAGAAATAAAAAACTTCCTGGAAACAAATGAAAATGAATTCACAACAACCCTAAATCTATGGGACACTGCAAAAGCAGCTCTGAGAGAGAAGTTTATAGCATCACAGGCCTACTTCAAGAAACAAGAAAAAGTTCTAATAAACTATCTAACATTACAACTAAAAGAATTAGAATGAGAACAACAAGAAAACCCAGAGTAAGTAGAAGTAAGGAAATAATAAAAAATTAGAGCAGAAATAAATGACACAGAGACTAAAAAAAATACAAAAGATTAATAAAGCCAAGAGCTGGTTATTTGAAAAGATAACCAAGATTGATGAACCTTTAGCAAGGCTCATCAAGAAACAAAGAGAGAGGATCCAAATAAATAAAATCAGAAACAAAAGAGGGGAAGTAACTAACAACACAGAAATAAAAAGGATTATAAGAAAATACTATGAACTCTTATATGCCAACAAACTGGACAACCCAGATGAAATGGACAAATTCCTAGAAAAATACAATTTTCCAAGCTGAATCAAGAAGAATCAGAAAATCTGAATAGAACAATAACTACTGATGAAACTGAAGCAGTAATCACAAAACTCCCAGCAAACCAAAGCCCTGGCCCAGATGGCTTCACAGGGGAGTTTTACCAAACATTGAAATAGAACTAACACCTAACCTCCTCAAACTATTCCAAAAAATTCAAGAGGAAGGAACACTTCCAAGCTCTTTTGATAAGGCCAGCATTATTTAATTCCAAAACCAGATAAAGACACCTCAAAGAAAGAGAAATATAGGCCAATATCCCTGATGAACATAGATGCTAAAATCCTCAACCAAATATTAGGAAATTGGATCCAGCAATATATTAAAAGGATCATAAACCATGACCAAGTGGGATTTATTCCAGGGATGCTAGGCTGGTACAATATTCACAAATCAACAAATGTAATACATCACATAAACAAATTGAAAGACAAAAATCACATGATCATATCATTAGATGCAGAAAAAGCATTTGACAAAATCCAACACCCATTTTTGGTAAAAGCTCTCAGCAAAGTGGGAATAGAGGGATCATACTTCAAAATAATTAAGCCACATATGACAACCTCACAGCCAACATCATACTCAATGGCTAAAAACTAAAAGTATTTTCCCTAAGAACAGGAACAAGGTAGGGTTGTCTGCTTTCACCACTCTTATTCAACATAATACTGGAAGTCTTAGCCAAAGTGATCAGACAAGAAGAAAAAATAAAGGGCATCCAAATTGAAAAGGAGGAAACAAAATTGTCATTATTAGCAGATAACATGATATTGCATGTAGAAAACCCTAAAGACTCCACCAAAAAACCCATTAGATTTAATAAATGAATTCAGCAATGTATCAGGACACAAAATTAACACTGAGAAATTGATGGCATTTTTATACACCAATAATAAACTCTAAGAAAGAGAAACTAAGAAAACCATCCCACTTACTATTGCAACAAAATTTAAGATACTTAGTAATAAACTTAACCAAGAGGTAAAAGACCTATACTCAGAAATCTACAGAATGTTGAAAACAGAGATAGAAGAAGATATAAACAAACTGAAGAATATACCTTGTTCATGGATTGGAAGGATTAACATCATTACAATGTTCATACAACACAATCTATAGATTAAATACAATCCTATTAAAATACTAACAGCATATTTCACAAATCTAGAACAAATTCTACAAAAATTTATATGGAATCAAAAAGGCCCCGAATAGCCACAGCAATCTTAAGAATGAAGAACAAAATTGGAGGGATCACAATACCAGATATCAGGTTATACTACAAACCACTGTAATGAAAACAGCCTGGTACTGGCACAAGAACAGACATATAGATCAATGGAACAGAGCAAAGACCCAGAAATTGACCCAAGCCACTATGATCAATTAATATTTGACAATGGAAGTAAGAGCATACCATAGAGTAAAGACAGTCTCTTCAATAAATGGTGTTGGTATAATTGGACAAGTACATGCAAAAAACTGAAACTAGACCACCAACTTATACCATACATAACAATAAACTCAACATGGATAAAAGACTTAAATGTAAATAGTGAAACCATTAAAATCTTAGAAGAAAGCCTATACAGCAATATATCAGACATCCCAGTAGCAGAATTTTCACAGATACATCACCTAGGGCATGAGAAACAAAGGAAAAAATAAACAAATGGGACTACATCAAACTAAAAAGCGTCTGCACTGCAAAAGAAAGCATCAACAAAATGAAAGGGAGCCCACTGTATGGGAGAACATATTTGCCAATGATACATCTGATAAGGAGTTAATTTCCAAAAAACGTAAAGTATTCATACAACTCAACAACAGGAAGACAGACAATCCAATTTTAAAATGGACAAAGGACCTAAACAGACACTTCTCCAAAAAGGATATATAAATGGCCAAGAGACATATGAAAAAATGGTCAACATCACTAATCATCAGATAGATGCAAATTAAAATGAAAACGAGGTACTGCCTCACATCCCCCAGAGTGGCTACCATCAATAAATCAACAAACAACAAGTGCTGGCGAGGATGTGGAGAAAAAGGAACCCTAGTACACTGCTAGTGGGAATGCAGGCTGGTGCAGCCACTATGGAAAACAGTGTGAAGTTTCCTCAAAAAATTAAAAATAGAACTGCCATTTGATTCAGTGATCCCTCTTCTAGGAATATATCCTAAGAATCCTGAAGCATCAATCAGAAAGAATATATGCACCTCTATATTCACAGCAGAGTTTTTACAATAGCTAAGGTCTGGAAACAGCCCAAGTGCCCATCAATAGATGAATGGATAAAAAAGCTGTAGTACATTTACACAATGGAATACTATGCAGCCATAAAAAAGAGGGATCTCTTACCATTTGAAACAGCATGGAGGGACCTGGAGAGTATTGTTCAAAGTGAAATAAGGCAGTCAGAGAAAGACAAGTATCACATGATCTCACTTATATGTGGAATCTAATGAACAAAATAAAACTGACGAACCAAAAAGATCCAGAGACACTGAAGCATGCAACAGACTGATGTATTGCAGAGGAAGGGGGCAGGTGGGAAGAGATTATTCAATAAACTTATATGCATATATGCATAAACCATGGACAGACAATAGTGTAGTGAAGACCTAGAAATGGGGAAGAAGTGGGGTGGAGGTGGTCAATAGGGGAAAAAAGAGGGGCATGTGTAATACTTTCAACAATAAAGATAAATTTAAAATTAACAAAAAAGATGGGTGATTTCATTTTACCTTCACCAGCTGATATAGCTTAGAGCACATTTATCTTTTTTTGTGGTTCGTATTCACACTTTCCTGATGAGTGCCATTTTACAAGTTCATTTTGGTGCTGTAAACCCCCTTTCCAATGAGTCTGTTGGCTGCCATGCATTTATTTTTTTAATAAAGCAGCTCAAATGCCAACTTCCAAATAAATTCCTAGTGTAGAAACTCTTCAGGGAGTTCTAAAAAATCCTCAGAGCCATCAATTTCTTCTCTTTTGTGGCATGATCTTGAATTTTTCAGTTTTGCTGGGAATTGTCCTCTTTTCTAGTGGTGCAGAAGCAGGGACTTACACTTGTTTATATCTTCCCTTCTCTTTAAGACATTTCCTTCCCACTCCTTTAGCTAAGGTAACCCATATTCTCAGTACCCTTTAAAGGTGAACTTTGATACATTTTACAAACAAAACACACACACACACACACACACACACAGAGCTTAGTGACATTTTAACTTTTTCTGTTTCATCCTTCTAAACTATCACCCATCTCTTTATTTAAACTTCCATTTGCTGAGCACACTTATGAGACACTGGTGCTTTACAGTTCACGTATTCTCATTTAATCCTCAAAACATTCTTGCAAGTAGGAATTAATCTTGGTTTACCAAATGAGAGGTTTGAAGCTCAGAATTGAAATCATCAGGCAAAGGGCATACACATTTAGAAAGCAGGAAAGCAAAGATACAAGCCCGCATCTTTTTTCTCTTTCTGCTATTGTCTACTGCTTTGTCCCTGCTTTTCTGCACAATTTCCAGGCCTTCTATTTACTGCTTATTGCCGTTGTCTGTCTAAGTTAGGTGCATGCTAGACTTAGTAAATGCATTCCTATTGCTTCTAGCCCCTTGGGTAGGTGGTAAGCTTCCTCTGGGCTCCTTCCATTCCTTCTGTCACCTTACTACATCCACATGGACTTCACCCAGCAGAAACAATGTATAAATCTTCCAGATCTGAAATATGCAGATGCAAAGCTCTTGATTTTCCTATTCTTAGTAGCTTCTTTGGCCTTGTTTAAAAATTAGGATATTTGCTCCTATTCGTATGGCTTTCTTGCCAGCTAATTGTTTTTACAACAATACTGAGGGTTCAAAAAGCTAGGAGACCCAACAGATAAGGTTGTACCCCTTTGATAAGGGTCTCATCTGTCTTCCTGCTTCTTTGTTGCTTTGTATCTTTTATTATAA
Source organism: Miniopterus schreibersii (assembly GCF_964146895.1). Classification (NCBI taxonomy): domain Eukaryota; kingdom Metazoa; phylum Chordata; class Mammalia; order Chiroptera; family Miniopteridae; genus Miniopterus; species Miniopterus schreibersii. The sequence goes on from NC_138118.1 coordinate 44,612,409, forward strand.
CACTTGTAGATCTGGTTAAATAGGGATGACCATTATATTTATAGAATCAACATAGTTAATTCATTCACATTCAATTAAAAACCTGACAAACTACTTCCCTTTTCTTTTTTTTGGGGGGGGTGGGGGATGATAGTGTTAAGCATCCATAGAACTCTGAATTTTTCACTCTTTATTGACTTAATGTCCACAAACTTTTATACAGATTTCTATTACCACCACTTCCACTTCCAAAAAATTTCAAAAAAGGAATTTTCAGGTTTTTAATTGAATAAGCAAATTAACTATGTAAATTCAATGTGATTGCCATAGGGTCTTTCATAAGTGTTGTTTTCAGATGTATACAGGCTAGGACTATAAAATCTGGTTCTCAAGGCTTCCATAATGTCATAGACCAGTGTTTCTCACTTTTTTTCTTCATTATTCCCCTCTAAGGAGCATCTTTAGATACAGTTTTTCTAATTGGCTCCCCTGAAAAATTTAATACCAAAATATATTGTATATCTGATTATGTACCGTGCAACTTTGGGAAGGGTCACAAACCACTGTAAATTGATATTGCTCCCATGGATAATGAGTGCATAAAACACCAAGGTAAATTCTATGACACTTCAGTTAGATGTTAAAAAATTCTAGAACACTTTAGGTCCTTGATGTTTCTGAATGGGGAAGGAAAGGCAACACTCTGTCCATTTCAAGACCCTGTCAATAGACCTAGCCACATCCTAGTTTATGCAGAATATAAACTAATTACTAATTTTGTGTGTGGTTTTTCAGAACCTCAGTTCACAAATTCACCTGTGCGAGAACCCAACTTTCTGTATTTTCCTTTAATGGAATTTAACTTCTATCTCCCATTCTGGTGGGTGGTAGAAATTTAGTATCAGGCAATTCAAGGTTCCCTGGGGTTTTGTTTAAACTCCAAGCAGGCTTACAGAGCTCTTGAGTTTCCTATGAGTGTTGGTGTCTGGTGAGATGCCCTAGCTCTCAGCTGTTAGTCCAGTGTGGCACTGTTATATTCGCCCTGTATCCAACCACAAAGCTCTTCAGATTGGCAGGTTCTCTAACCTCAGCTGTTTCACTTTTGGTGCATGGGGATCACACCACTGCTCCTATACCACTGTGTTGTAGTGAGTTCTACTTCTCTCTTTCTATCAGGTACCAGGACTCACTCACACTCCCATGGCTGGTGCCGGGAACCTTGGAGGCTGTCTAGGGCCTGTGTGCCTCAACACAGCTGTTTCATATGCTGGTTGTGGGGCTGGGCTCTTGGGGGCTCTGTGTACTTTAAGAGTTTGAGCTCGCCCCTGCCTGAGACATGGCTCTGTGGTGGGGGTGGGGTGGGGAACAGGACTTCTACTCAGGGGCCACCTTTACAGCAACCCTCATCACCCTGAGGGCACTTGGCTCTCATTACTCACAGTTCATCCAAACCTGTTGTCTTAGGCCAGGGCTTAGGCTTTTGAAACTCAAAAGCCAAGAATTTGACTCTCGCTATCTGTGTCCTGATGTGTTATCCTTTATTTGGGGGAAAAAAGACAGAATTTTGCCCAGCTGTCCCAAATATGGAAATATCAAGGATAATATAAAATACTGGATGTGAAAACACAAATTAGCAGTGAAACAGGATCTCACCAACCCTTGGGCACTTATTTCTCATGTGCTTCTGTCTGAAGGACTAGTTTTTAATTTTTTTTATGTATGCTATTTCCATGCTTAATACATTTTTATCAGTAAAATGCCATTTCAATAGGCAAGACATGCCCCACCCACTTGAGAATCAAGTGTTCAATGAATCTAGTAAGGCGTGCCCATTAATATCTTTTTAAAAAATTTATCTTTATTGTTAAAAGTATTACAGGTGTCCCATTTGCCCCCCCAATTGAGCCCTTCTACTTTGCTCCCACCCCCTCCCCAGGCCTTCACCCAGTTATTGACTGTGTCCATGGGTTATGCTTATATGCATATAACTTCTTTGGTTAATCTCTTCCCACCCTCCACCCTTCTTCCCTCTTTCCTCTGAAATATGATAGTCTGTTGCATGCATCAGTGTCTCTGGGTCTATTTAGTTGTCAGATTCTTTTGTTCATTAGCTTCTTCTTAAAGAAGACCCTTCATCATTTCCTGTAGTGCTGGTCTAGTGGTGATGAGCTCCTTTAGCTTTTTCTTAATGGTGAAGCTCTTTATCTGACCTTCAGTTCTAAATGATAGCTTTGCTAGTTACAGCAATCTTGGTTGTAGTTCCTTGTTTTTCATCACTTTGAATATTCTTGCCACTCCCTTCTGGTCTGCAAAGTTTCTGTTGAGAAATCAGCTCACAGTTGTATGGGTGCTCCCTTGTAGGTAACTAACTGCTTTTCTCTTGCTGCTTTTAAGATTCTCTCTTTATCTTTAACCTTAGGCATTTTAATTATGATGTGTCTTGCTGTGGGCCTCTTTGGGTTCCTCTAGTTTGGGACCCTCTGTGCTTCCTGGACTTGTAAGTCTATTTCTTTGCCTAAGTAGGGGAAGTTTTCTATAATTATCTTTTCAAATAGGTTTTCAATTTCTTGCTCTCTTTCTTCTCCTTCTGGAATCCCCATGATGTGAATGTTGGGCCTCTTGAAGTTGTCCCAGAGGCTCCTTATACTATCTTCATATTTCTGGATTCTTTTTTCTTTTTGCTCTTCTGGTTGGGTGTTTTTTGTTTCCTCATGATCCAAATTGCTGATTTGATTCTCAGAGTCCTCTACTCTACTGTTGATTCTTTGTAAATTATTCTTCATTTCAGTTCATGTAGCCTTCGTTTCAAATTGGTACTTTATTATAGCATTGATTCTCTCAGTTATTTTCGTCATACTCTTACTAACATGGTTGAGCATCCTTATAAACAAAATTCTGAACTCAGTGTCTGTTAGCTTTCTTGGATCTATTTCATTTAGTTCCTTTTCTAGAGATTTCTTCTGTTCTTTCCTTTGTGACATGTTTCTTTGCCTCCACATTTTGGCTGCTTCCAGGTGTTTGTTTCTATGTATTAGGTATAGCTGCTATATCTCCTGGAATTTGTAGAATGGCTTTGTGTAGTAGGTGTCCTGTAAGGTCCAGTGTCTCAGCCTCCCCAGTTGCCTGAGCTGGGCCTTTAGGTGCTCCCCTGTGTGGGCTGTGTGTTCTGACTTGTTGTAATTGAGCTTTGGTTGCTGTTGGCGTCACTGGGAGGAATTGACCCCCAGACCAATCAGCTGTGAGGATCAGCTTCAACTACAGTCAAAGAGATGCTGTGCTGGAGACACCCCTATGGAGCAGGACTTACTTCAGTGGAGCTTTGGTGTTCACCAAGTGAGCCCCTTGAGTGTGTCACTCGTGGATGTGGTAGGGTTGTAATCCAGCGTGGTTGAGTCTGACCACCAGGTGCACTGTCTCTGGGGCCTCCTGGGAGGTGCAAAGTCAGCCTCTGCCAGTGCCTTGCCCAGGGCCACCCAGCATGAGCTACACAGCAAAATGTAGTTGGCTGCTACTTGTGCTGGGCTTGGAGGTGTCCAGGAGAGGCCAAGCTATGAACCAATGCAGGCTGTCAATAGTGCCAGGCGTGGGGCCACTTATCAAGCCCTATGGGGCACACTGCTGCTTGTTTGAGAGATTTTAGGAAAGTCCTAAGCATAAGGCTTGAGAGGCCACTTGCATAGAAAAGCCACTGGGAATGGCTTAGATGAGCTTGCAAGTAGGGAGGGCGGGGCCTCTGGGAATCACCAGGGCTGGGCCAAAGGTGAGTCAGGTGCTGGCAATTCAAATATAGCGCCTCCCTGCCAGCTCTGTGTGGGGAGGACTCACCAAAGGAACAATGGCTTCTGCTAGCTCTTCTGTCTGGGAGAACGTTGCCTCTCCACCTCTTGCCCCAATCTCAGGCTGGTTAGTTCCTCCCTAAGTGTCCCAGGTTTCTTTCAAGTTGCTGCCTGGCCCTGGGACACAGAGGGAGCACGTCTAAATCCATGCACGTGCCCTTTATGAGGAGCTGTCTGGGACTCCTGCACCCTCTGTGACCCTCAGTGACAGTCCCCTCTAATTTTCACAGCCCGTAGTTGTGGGGATTTTTCTTCCCAGCCCTGAAACCCTGTGCTGGGGGGCCTGATGTGGGACTGGGACCCATCACTCCTCTGGGAAAACCTCCACTACTGAGATATCCCTCCCAGGTTTAAACTGTGGCACTGTGTTTAAACTGTGGGCCTGTGTCTGAATCTCCGCAGTTTAGCCCTGATCTGCCCATGTCTCTGCCCTTCCTACCAGTCTCAATGCTTCTTCAGTTCCCTGGTTGTAAGGCTTCTGTTCAGCTAGATTTCAGGAGATTCTGAGTGATGGTTGTTCTGTATTTTAGTTTTAATTTTGATGTGGTTGTGGGAGGCGACGGGTACAGCTGTTACCTACTCCACCATCTTGTTTCCTCCTCTATCCATTTATATCTTTTTTTAAAAAAACATATCTTTATTGATTTCAGAGAGTGCAAAGGAGAGGGAGAGAGATAGATAGAAACATCAATGATGAGAGAGTCATTGATTGGCTGCCTAACCCGCAACCCAGGAATGTGCCCTGACCAGGAATCGAACCCTGATCTCCTGGATCCTATGTCGATGCTCAACTGCTGAGCCACATCCGGCCAGGCTCCATTTATATCTTAAATGCCTAAGCCACCTGAGAATCCTTCCTCCCTCCCTTCTGAGAATCTGCTGTGGTATTACTATTTTTTAACCCTCACCAGAGGGTATTTTTTCACATTGCTTTTCAGAGAGAGTAGAAGGGAGAGAGAGAGAGAGAGAAACATTGATGTGAGAGAGACACATTGTTTGGCTGCCTCCAGAATGCACCCTGACCAGGACTGGGCATCCATCCAGCCTGCAACCCAGGTATGTGCCCTTGACCAGAATCAAACCAGGGACCCTTCAGTTTGAGGGCTGATGCTTTAACCTCTCATCCAAACTGGCTAGTGCTGCTGTGTTATTTTTACCTTTAACTTATACTTAGAGTCTAGGCCGTGGAAGCAGAGGCCCCTCAGACTGGGGCCTAAGATGGTGGTTAATGACCTACTTGATTCCATTTGCACCTGGTCATTTTTAGAAACATTTGGAGAAGGTAACCCAGGAAGAAACAGATTTTTTTATGGGTCAAGCAATTGGGGAGGTTGGAGTTTCAAGACTGAGGCTAAGAGCATAATGATGACCATTCAAATTCAGAGCCTAATTCAAGTCTTCAGAGACATTTAAACAAGTCTCGAGGAGTAGGTGATGTTCCTGTGGGGAGACTTTTACAACCTCACTGGGCAGGTCTGAGAAGGGACCATTATTAATAAGCATATCATAGACTCCGTGACTCAATACTATGTAATGTGTCATTGAAAACACAGAATCTTACAGGTGAGAGTCCTGCAACCCTGATGCTCGGTCAATCTCTTGTCGCTACAGGTACCTGGTTACGCCTTTAGGAGGTTTCCTGTGATGAACACCCTTAGGAACATCTCCTGAGTGCTCTTACTCTCTGACTTTTAAAAATCTAGTTAGTTGAGTAAGTTAAGGAAAGTGCACGATGGAGGAGCTGACGTGGAAGAGGGCAAAAATGTACCTGGATGCTTTTGATGAGTTACTACATCTTTTTTATGAATGTTTTTCATGACTTACTGAATCTTTCTGGGCTAGGCTTCATTTGAAAAAGTGAACAGCTGAACTAGAGCTACATAGTCCTAAAATCCTATATCTAATTCTTTACTTAGTAGTCACAACAATAAATACATGAGTTTCTCTTGGAGAAGGACACCTATTTCTCTTCTCCAGGTACCCACAAAGGCAGGATAATGTGAGATGATTAAGTCATATTTTGTTTTTACTGATGCCAAAGAAAGAGAATGAGCCTGATTTTGCCTCTTACCAAAAAGAGGGCAAACAGGGCCTTGAGTGGTGAAGACTAGGAGTGTCCTAAATTTCAACTTTTCAAAAAAGGATGAAAATTGTCTACGAAGTAGGAGCCAGACAGGTCTGAGCTGGATGTGCGTCCCTGGCAGAACGGAGCATCCAGGGCTGTCTGGTGGTCTGTGCCAGGGCTCCAGGCTCAGCAACTGCCTTCCTTCTGGGCACCAGATGGGTTTTACCCTGAGCAAAACAGTGGCATCCAGTGTGAACAGAAGACTAGAGTGGGAGTCAGAAAACCATATGGCCTGCCCCCTAGTTTCATACAACCGGGGTGGGGGACAAAGGATGCATTTTACATTCTTAAGTGATTGAAAAGGAATCAAAAGAAGAAAATGTTTTATGACTGTGAGATATCAAAATATATATGTTGGTCTCTGGCCCTGGTTCTTGGCACAGAGCTCCTAAAACAATTGCTATTTCCCAAGTGAGAAGAACACTAGGAACACCTTTTGTTCTAATATTTGGCTTTTGACCCTGTCCCTGACACAGAGTTCCTAAATCCCTTGGAATTTCCTGGGTGATAGTGATATCTTTTGTTCTAATGAGGTGACACTTGGTGGGCTCCTGGATGGCGGCTGGTCCCCAGAGAAACCACGCCATGGTTAGAAGCTTGAAATCTTCAGCCCCATCCCCCCCCTTTCTCCAGAGAGGAGAGAGGAGCTGGGAATGACGTCAATATTGATCATGCTTATGTGATGAAGCCTCCATAAACCCCCCAAAAGTATAGGGTTCAGAGAGCTTCCAGGTTGGTGAACACGTGGAGGTGCTGGGAGAGCGGAGTGCAAGGAAGGGGCATGGGAGCTGCTTGCCCCTCTCCACATGCCTTGCCCTACCTATGTCCTGCATCTGGATGTTCATCTGTATTCTTTACCATGTTTTGTAACAAGCTGGTAAACCGTAAATAAACTGCTATCCTGAGTTCTGTGAGCCAATCTAGCAGGTTATGAAGCCTGAAGTGGGGGGTCATCGGAACCTCTGATTTATAGCCAGTTGGTCAGGAGCACAGGTGACAACAGGGATCATACAATTGGCATCTGAAGTGGAGGGGCAGTTTTGTGAGACTGAGCCCAAAATCTGTGGAATCTCATGCTATCTCCAGGGAGATAGTGACATAATTGAGTTAAACTGCAGGACCCCCAGCTGGTGTCACAGAATTATTTGGTGTGGGAAAAGCCCCACCCATCTGGTATCAGAAGCAGTGTGATTGTGGTAGTGGCGTGAGGGTAAAGGAGAGACACACAAGACAGTGACTAAGGTTTCTCCAACACGGTGACACATGGAAGTTATATAAAGTTCAAATGTCAGTGTCCATAAATGAAGTTTTATTGGAACATAACTACATTCATCAGTCTATGACTGGTTTCTACATTGTCAGAACTGAGCAGTTGCAATAGTAATCAGTTTGGCTTGCAAAACCTAAGATATGGAATTTACTATCTGGCCCATTACAGAAAAAGCTGAGCACTTGACTGGATAGCCCTTGGAGAAAGTTCTGGACTTTGTAAGAACCTTTGGGACTTTAATTAAATAAATGAGAGGAGCCCCATAATGACTGAGGTGAGATTTCCAACCAGTTGGGATTCATGGTAGACCAAATTAGATTTAGAGAGATAAAACAAATGTGATGTTTATTATATCAGTGTTGTGGACTAAGACTTCTTCTACATGAGTCTTATTGAATGGGCTCAAAGTGCCTTCTTCTTGTATTCCAATGCCATCTCTGGGTAGGGTGGAGCATGATGAAATCTCCACCAACTAGTAAAGCTGCAAGTTCTAAAAAACAAAAAAATATCTACTCACATTTTGCTGTGTAGTTGTAAGGTGGAAGATTTTTTTAGGATTTAGCTATAAGATAGATTTAAAAGTTTCATTGAAAATGTGTCTCTGTCACACCTATTCCTCAGAGAAATACTGGAGATGTTTCAAAGAGCAAGAATCCAATTCTTCTACTTGGAAGGGCAAGTGGCAGTGCATTTTATTCCATTCCATCCCATCCCCACTCATTCTATTCATTTATTTTACACAGTCTTTTGTTCAAAGAAAACCTGAAGCAGAAGCATGGTATGAAAAACAGATAAAAAGCTGAGCTGAGCTGGTTGATAGGGAGGCTGAAGGTGGGTGAGGGGAAGAAGTATCCAGAATCCAACCTCTTCCTCACCTTCACTGAGGAGTTCACTTAGAAGAAGGGGTTTTAGGGACCCAGTTTTGACATACCTTGAATTATGTCAAAATACCGCAATTATTTATGTGAGGATTGGGTAATTCAGCTTGACTCTCATTTAAGTAGAAGAGAATTCTTTAACATGTTTTAACTTTAGCACCACAATAATATGGAAAATAAAAGGAAATCGATAGAAAGCAAAACTTAAACCAACAGTCATGAACTAACAAGTTTAGTTCCTGAAACATAAACTTGTTTCAGGAACTAAAGTTTTAAAAGTAATCCTGGCATTTTCTTTATTATAAGACAAAGAGGACTAATTTTTACTCTAAAATGTAGATATGCCTTTTCACAAACATTACATAATTGGTTTTCTATCAATAATAGCACTATATACTAAAGCCAACTGAAAACTTTGAAGTGTTTAGCTTGAATAAATGGAGAGAATGTCAAGTGCCTGGCTAATAGGACTAAAAATAGTGTAAGCATAAATTCTTCCCAAACTGAATTAAAGGAGCATGGAATTTTGATTATTGTTTTGGTTTTGTAACTCAGTGATACCACTGAGGTTTACTAAGAGACAATGCAAATCAGAATAATTATATTGCCATCACTATACTGCCTCTCAGTTATAGTAGAAACTTTAAAACATACACTAATTCCAGAGTTAGTTGACTATGTATTTAAACTGCTTTTGGGACTATGAATTGGAGTGTTTTTAGAAGTTGATATGTATCAAAGTAAAGGAATCAAATTCCCTTTGACTCAATAAATTTTGGAAGCAATCAATACTAAGAGATGATCAATCATGGACAAAGATTTATAAAGAAGAATATTCATCATAACATGATTTAAATAATAAAGCCAGAAACTATATATCCTTTCAATTAGGGGTGGTTAAATTTTGATATAATCACAAAAGAGAATAATAGAGATCCATCTAATTAACTCCAAATTACATAATGTGGGAAAGTGTTCAGGACAAGTAAAAAAATCAGGTTACAAAATCCACCAGTATAATCCACCTTTGCTTGAAATAAGACTAGTGAGAAACACACATGTTAGCAGCAGTGGTTTTTGTTTCTAACTTGTTCACAATAGGATGTACTGTTTTTATAGTCAGATATAAATAAGCATTATAAGAAGAAAAAAATTCTATCCAATATAAGCTTGAACTCAAACTGTTGCATATTAAAATTAATGTCAAAGTACATGATACAATCAATACCTAATAATGGCTCAGCAGTTGAGAGAATAAAAATAAACTTGCAAATACATATTAGAGCCGAGGAAGGGGGCACATTTATCCAAAAGACTGTTTTCCAGGAGGCACAGTCATGTTCCAGTACCCTCTAAAGCCAGATCCTCACCTTGGCTCTGTAGTGCCAGAACACTGGTCTTCCCAGAGGTTTCAAAGATATTGTACAGGGTTGGGGTGTAAGGAACATAATCCTGTTGAGCACTGTCAGGCACTGTGTAGGGCATTCTAATTCTCATATTTTACCAGATGAGGTCATTGAGGCTTAGAGCTGTGCTTCTCAAAAGTCAACGTGTTTCTGAGTCACCTGGGGCTCTTAAAACGCAGATTTTAATTCAGTGGGTCTGGGGCAGGGCCCGAGACTATGTATTTCTCATAAGCTCCCAGGGGAAGCCTGTGCTGTGTCCTCAGATGACACTTTGAGGAGCAAGAGTTTACAGAGGGAGGTCTCTGGTGCAAAGTCACACAGCTAGTAACATATGCACGTGGCAGTAGCTTTCTACTTTTCTGGCTGTTTTTAAACAAAGGGAAAGGAGTTTGAAAGAGGGACATGTAAAACATTATCTTTTTCAGGATGCTTACATGAATCATTTTGCATGACTAATTAGACTGCTAATCACAATGCTTGGCAATTTTGTAGTGCATTATATTTTCAAGGCTTTTTGTAACTATTAATTTGTTAATCCACCAATTTATCTTGAAGAGAGGTAACTATTATCATCTGTGCACTGTGACCCAGTTAGTCGTACACAGCATCTCCAAAGCCTGTACAGTAGGCTGGCAGCAGAATCTGGATTTAACTTGAGCTATTTAAGTATTATGCACGAGTCACATAGGCATGTATGAGAATCTAAATGAGGGTCATGTATGTGGGATCTGGCCTATATGTACCCTAGTGTCTTTTAAAAGTTAGGAGAATGACATTTGTTGAATGAATACATGTGAGAATTAAGTCCATTGTTAGCTGTGTGGTTTAGCCAAGATACTTAACCTCTTAAGCCTCGATATCCTCATTTGTAAAATAGAAATAACAAGGTCCTGTGGGGATTAAGTGTGATAATGTTCCCTTCCTTCCTTCCTTCCTTCCTTCCTTCCTTCCTTCCTTCCTTCCTTCCTTCCTTCCTTCCTCCCTCCCTCCCTCCCTCCCTCCCTCCCTCTTTTTGTCTGGATTATTAAGATATAATCGACATACTGTGCTTAAAGTGTTACAACATGATGCTTTGACACACATACTTGGAGAAATGATTACCACAATAAGCTTAGTTACACATTCTTCTCCACACATATTACCATTTGTTTTCGCTGTGGTGGTGAGAGCATTTAAGCTCTACTCTCTTGCCACCTTCAGGTGTACCAGACAGTCCTGTAAACTACAGGCACCATGCTGTACACTACATCCCAGGAACTTACTCATCTTATAAATGGAAGTTTGTACCCTTTGACCTCCTTCCTTCTTCTTTCAATAAATAACTGTGAATACATACTTGTGCCAAGAACCATTCTAGATGTTGGGTAGGGATATAGCAGCAAATAAGACAAACAAAAATCACCATTCTCATCCTCATGGGCCTTACATTTACTAAGGGAGACAGACGATAAGCAGGGGGCATACCAAAAAACTCCCCAAACCAAACAAAATCAAAAAGATATGTTAAGCATGTAGAACAATGCCTTCTGCTTAATAACTGCCTAATAAATTAAAATATTGTCATTAACACGCTGGGGAAGAGACTATATCTCATATAACACAATCTGTTCAAATATGTGTTTACTTTTCGATATGAAGTAGCAGTATGTTAAATGCTGAAGCCTTGTTTAAGTTTGATGGATACCGTAGTTCTAGTCATTCAGCAAGTAACTCATTCATTCAGTAAACATTTAGAACCAGCTAGGCTTTCCTCCTTAGATGTTTCCCTTGTTATGTTTTGGCCCTCACGTAGAATTCCCCATCTAGGTAACACCCAAGCTTCCCTTCTTTTATTCTCCTTTCACCTGCATCAAGTTTATCTGTTGTTTTTTGTGTGTCTTGGTTTTCCAAAGCAATAATCTCTTAAAGATGACAGTAAGCATCTCATATTAAATTGTCCCCGCTAATGTGTACCTTCGTAAAGTAAACACTCTTTCCTATATAACCATGGAACAAAACCTACACAAAGCTCCTGAGACAGGCTTACCTGGAAGCACTTGAGAAGTGTTAGATCCTGCAAGGGAGTTACTTTACAGGCCCTTGAAGCATGACTGATATGGTGAGAACCAGAAAATGGTAGGTCTTAATAGGGAGATATTTTGGGGTGTGTGTAAAAAGAACTTCAAGTACCCTGGAATTATACCATCAGAATACTCGCTCATGCTGTCCACACAGTCCTGGGTGTAAATGATTGATGAGTAATCCCATTGCTGGTAAATACTCCTGCAGCCACGAGGGTGATGAACACTGTCACATTGGAAGTGCCATGACATCCAAACAGGGGAAATCTGTTTTCAGCTTGGAGCCCTACCAGGAAATTACTTTTGTTCTCAGAGGACTGGGACACAGTTCCTCCTGTCCTCAGCGCAAGGAGCGGCACAGCTTATGGGGAGGCAGGCTGACTAAAGAGTGGACAGAAACAGCCCATTTTCAGGGGCAGCAACTAGTGTTCAGTGTTCTGCATGCTCATCTCACTGCTTTTTTTCTTTCCTGTGACTCTGAAGGAACTTTCTGCTTTGGACATGGTAGGTCTGAGGACCCACTTAAATCACCCCAGCAGAGATGCTATGTAGGTAGCATCTGAGGATCAGGGAGAAGTCTGGGCTGGAGATAAAAATTTGACCCTCGTTGAATTGCATGCGATCACCCAGGGAACGAAAGCAGACAGGGAAAAGCAAAGAACAAGGAGTTACTTCAGATAGAATGTCTCCCCCTGTGAAAGCAAACCTGCAGAGCACCCACTATTCTACTTTTTTGCCTTTCTCCCTCAAGGTTGAGAGATCACTCGAGTTTTCTCTGAGCTCTTCTTTCATAACGAGCCTAGCAGAAATCTTAGAAAACAGGGGGTGGCATGCATTTTTTTACTTTTGATCTCCCAAAGGTACATTCTTAGTGGGAAAAATGTATCAAGCATAAAGTTACAATTACTGCCTAACAGAACTCCAAGGAACATGGGGAGAAAAAGTGTACTGCAAATCTGACATTTGGCTACAAATCTTAGCATGTAAATTCTACTCAGGTTCTAAGTATGGTGGCTTTGCCTTCTCCTATTTGACTATAGTGAAATAAAATAAGCATACACCAATCAAGCTAGTTAATAGTGTAAATTAGCATTCCATGTATGTTTTGGTTTAAAGGAAGTACACACATTCCTTGATACTGCTCTAAAGCTTTCAAGAGGCAGAGCCTCATTCCATACCTCTCGAGTATGGGTTGGACTTCGTGACTCTCTTCTAATGAACAGAATAAAGCAGAAGTATGGCTCTGTGACTTCAAGGTGGGCCATGAAAGACACTGAGGCGTCAGACTTTCTTTCTTGGATTACTAATTCTGGGAGAGGTAAACTGCAATGTAGTGAGGACACACAAACAGCCCTGTGGGGAGATCCGCGAGTGTCAGGCCTCTGTTCCTGACAACACCCACTAAGGACAAAGGCTTCTTTCAACAGCCATGTTGGAGGTGGACCCTCCACTTGGAGGCTCAGGTTAAAGCTTCAGACAACTGCAGCCCTGGCCGATAGCTTGACTGCAATCTCATGAGAGACCTTGAGTCAGAACCATCTGGCTAAATTGCTGTAGAATTCCTCACCTTCAGAAACTGAGTGACTAATACACATCTTAAGCTAAAAGGTTTTGGTTTAATTTGTCACACAGAAATAGATAATGAATACACTGTATAATTATGAATTATAATATCTTAAAGTATATTTTCTTTTATTTTTTGCTCTCTTTTTAGAAAACTTATTTAGATTTTGATGAAATTTTCCAGGAGTCTTCTCATGCAAAAATAATAAAAAAATTTTCATATTATTTTTAAAAAGCAAGTAACAAGTGAAACTAATGGCCACACTAATGTAAGTGTTCAAATGCATAGTTAATTGCAATGTCATGAAAGCCTAATTGAAATTTTATTCTGGCTATATAATTATATCTAAATGCTTCTGCCATAATTTCAGTATTTTTAAAACATTATTCCCCCTTCAAAGTATAGCACTTACATTACCTTAAGTGCTATTAAATTAGTAATCCTGGTTAAGAAGAATTTAAAATTGTGCCTTTTTCTTCTAGCTAAAAACAAAGAGTTCATTTTGGGGGAAAGCTTTTAAACACATAAAGCAGAAACAAATAACTCTTAAAACATCGCCCATGAAACAAAATATCAGAAAAGATAGGTTTTCATGTAAATCTAACAAGCAGCATATGAAGAAAGAAATAAGCCTATTTAAAAAGCAACAATTGCTAAGGGATAGTTCACCTCCTCTGGGCATCAGAATCTTGCCTGTAATATTAGGGTAGCATTTACCCTGTCCAGAATTCTAACTTTGCCAGGACACAGAAGAGTTCTTTAATTATAAATTTTATGACAACCAAATACATAAGTTATGAAAAACGTACATTATGAAATAAGAATATGGTTTACCTTAGAGTTCATTTGCACCTAAATTCCATGCATCTATGAATTTTATACACTGGAGTTGGAAATAAAACTTTAATTTCCCAAAGGAAACTGATGGGGATCCTAGCTCTAATGGGGCTGATGGTCTTAGAACTTGACTAAACCAGAGCTCTTCTTGAATTGAACAAGTCTGCTGATTCTTTCCTCTGTGCCCCATGCCAGTCTGCCACAGAACTCCACTGTTCCATACAGTAGCCATTACCTGCATGTGGCTCTGTAAACTTAATTAAAATGAAAAATTAGTTTCTCAGTTGAACTAGCTACATTTCAAGCGCTCAATAGCCACATGTGGCTACCGTATTAGATGGCAAAGATATAGAACATTTTCATCATTGTGGAAAGTTCTAATGAATGTGATGCTCTAGAATGTTGCTTCTGTGTTATTTTTGTAAAAAAATTCCTAGCCTTTTCTTCTGTAATTGCCCCATGTACCAATGCAACTAATAAATATATGGTAGAAAATTTGAAGCAGGCAAATCTAATACAATTAAAATCCAGAGATGAACATAACATTTTGGTTTATTTTCTTCCAGTGTGTTTTCTAGACATATGTAAACAGAACTAGGTCACACAGTTTCACTATATTAGAAACATTCTTGTCTGTCATTACTTCTATGACATCACTTGAAATTGCTGCATAGTATTTTTATCATCTAGACACTTCTGTATTGTTAACATTGTTCCCAACTTTTCACCACCTCAGTTGTGGATACTGTGAACGTCCTTGTAGTTAAATTTTTGCCCTTATCAATTATCATTTCTTTTCAATACATTTCTAGACTCAGAATTTCTAAGGCTGAGACCGCTGAGTCAAAAAGTATGCCAAAATTTCAGACTTTTGATACAAATTGACACACTGTTCTCCAAAAAATATATACCAATTTACAAACCTTTCAGTATTGTTTCAGAAAGACCATTTCTATGTGTCCCAGCTCACTATGGAATTTTCTTCTATTTTGTGTTTGTGACATTTTGATAAGGGAAAAATTGTATTTCATTCATATATATTTATTTATCAGGGAGGCTAAACATCTCCAAGTCTTTATCAATGGTATTTTTAATATTTTTAATTGCCTTCTCCAATGTGGTTGCCAATTTTTAAAAAATATCAGATTATCTTGATAAAACATTGTCTATCAGAAAAGTATGTGTGCATCATAAACACATAATATAAGAAGTTTCTTTCTTTTTTTTTTAAATCCTACCAGAGAACATGCTTATTGATTTGAGAGAGAGAGAAAGAGAAGCATAAATGTGAGAGAGAAACATTAATCAGTTGCCCTCCTGTACAGGCCCCGACTGAGGATCCAACCCGCAACCTAGGTGTATGCCCTGACTGGGAATCAAATTCACAACTGTTTGGTGTATGGGGCGACACTTCAACCAACTGAGCCACTCCAGTCAGGGTGAGAAGTTTCCTGAGGAACCTTTTTATTATATTTTGCTTTTACATTAGCTTATATACTTAAAGTAATACACTTTTACTCCTTTGGAAGCCAAAGATGATTTTTTTTTTCTAAAGTAAAAAGATTATAAACATAAAGCTTATGACTTCCTGACTTCACCCTTGTTCATATGTGTAATCCTTTTCTCCACTAATGTGTTAGTGTTTCTCTTAGAGATTTTTGAGTTTTTAAATTTATCAGGTATATTAATTCTTTGTTTAAAAATTTCCCCTGACCTTGGCTTTTGCCTTTAGTTTTAATGTGCAATGTCCTTAGAAGCAGAGAATACTTTATAAGCAAAAAATTATTAGGTGAACATAAAATCAATGGCGCAAATCATGAAGCAAAATTTGACATATCTGACTTCATAAAAATTCTACTCTTCTATACTTCACCATCTTCTTTGCTGGCTCCTCCTCATCAGTTGGGCTCTAAATGTTGGAGTGCCCAGGCCAGGCTTCAGACAACTTTTCTTCTCTCTACTCTTCAGCATCTAATCAAAGATCATCTCCTCTGCTCTCAGACATTTAAAAATATTCATAAGCTGCCTTGGTCAGTGTGGCTGTTGGTTGGAGCATCATCCTGTGCACTGAAAGGCTGACAGTTCGATTCCTGGTCAGGGCACATACCTAAGTGCCCACTTGGGGCACATTTGGGAGAAAACTGATTGATGTTTCTCTCTCACATCAATATTTCTCTCTCTCTCTCCCTTCTTTCCTCTCTCTTTAAAAAAATCAATAAAAACATATCCTCAGGTGAGATTAAAAAAAAATCCATAGGCTAATAGATACACGCCAAAGTAAAGAAACTACCCCACTTTCTTAAACCATACACAAGAATAAATGCAAAATGAATGAAATACTTAAATGTAAGACCTGAAACCATTAAACTCCTAGAAAAAAATATAGGCAGCGAAGTCTTTGACATTGCTCTTAGCAATGTTTTTTTTGGATAGTCTCCTCAGGCAAGGGAGACAAAAAAATAAACAAAATCAGACTACATCAGACTAAAAAGTTTTTGCACAGTGAGGGAAACCATCAATAAAACAAATATACAACCTACTGAATGGGAGAAGATATTCACCAATGCTATATCCAATAAGGGATTAATATCCAAAATGTTTAGGGAACTCATACAACTTAACACCAAAAAACCCCAAACAATGCAATTAAAAAATGGGCAGAGGACCTGAACAGACATTTCTCTAAACAGGACATACAGATGGCCAATAGGCAAATGAAAAGATGCCCAACATCACTAATCCTCAGGAAAATGCAAATTAAAACCACAGTGATATATCACCTGACACCTGTCAGAATGGCT
This sequence comes from Miniopterus schreibersii, assembly GCF_964146895.1. Taxonomy (NCBI): domain Eukaryota; kingdom Metazoa; phylum Chordata; class Mammalia; order Chiroptera; family Miniopteridae; genus Miniopterus; species Miniopterus schreibersii. The sequence goes on from NC_138118.1 coordinate 44,629,165, forward strand.
ACCATCAATAAATCAACAACCAACAAGTGTCTGTGAAGATGTGGAGAAAGAGAAACCCTCATGCACTGTTGGTGGTGGTGTAAATTGACACAGCCAGGAAAACAGAATGGAGGTTCCTCAAAAAATTAACTATAGAACTATCATATGATCCAGTAATTTCACTTCTGGGTGTTTATTGGAAGAAACCTGAAACACTAGTTCCAAAAGATATATGCACTCCTATGTTCATTGCAGCATTATTTACAATAGCCAAGGTAACGGAAGCAACCTAAGTGTCCGTTGATAGATGAATGGATAAAGAAGGTGAGGTGCATATACCATGGAATATCCCTCGGTCATTAAAAAGAATGAAATCTTGCAACTTGTGGCAACGTGGATGGGCATAGAGGGTGGTATGCTAAATGCAACAAGTTAGAGAAAGACAAACACCAGATGATTTCATTTATATGTGGAATCTAAAAAACAAAACAAAACAGAAAACCCCAAACAAACAAAACAAAAACAAACTCATAGACACAGAGAACAAATTAATGGTTGCCAGATGGGAGGGGGATTGGGGATGGGTGAAAAAGGGGAAGGGATTAAGAAGTACAAATTGCCAGTTATAAAAACAGCCACTGGGAAGGAAAGCTCAGCATAAGAAATATAGGAAATAACACTCTGATTTGTGGCGTCAGATGGGTACTAGACTTACTGGGGTGGTAACTTCTTAAGGTATATAAAGGTCTAATCATTATGTTGTACACCTGAAAATAACATAATAGCATCTGTTAACTGTAACTGAAAAACAAAAATATGTATTCAAACCCCCCTCCCCCAAAACATTCATATGCTGAAGACCCCCAACGTTGTCTCTAGTCCCATTCTTTCCTCTGAACTCCACACTCATATGTTCAGCAGCTTTGGAGGGACACCTCCAATATAACATGTCCAAAAGGGAACTCGAGTTTTTCTCCTAAACCAGCTGTCTGCACAGTTTTCCCATGTTGCAAATCACTGACCCATCTTTTAGCTGCTCAGGTTAAAAAAAACCAAGTGTCATTTGAGACTCCTCTCTTACACTTCATATTGGATCCTTTAGCAATATATCCTTCAAAATATATCCAAAATTTGATGATTTCTCTCAACTTCTTTGCTATCACCTAGTCCAAACTACCTTCCTGTCCTATCTGGATTGTTGCCATTGCCTCTTAACTGCTTTCTCTGCTTTAGCCTTTGTTCTCTCCACCCTTTCCCCACATAGCAATCTGAACAATGATCCTTTTAAACCTTAAGCCACATTATGTCACTGTTTTGCTCAAAACTTCCAAGGGTTTCATGTATCACTCAGAGCAAAGGTAGGGAGTAGCAGAGAAGACCCTGCATGGCCTGCTCCTATCTGTTGATTTCCTGACCTCATTGCCCTTTGCTCTCCTTTCTGCCCATTCTGCTCAGCCAGTCTGGTGGCTCTTAGTTTGAAGACCCTAAGTATTCTCTACCTCATGGCATTTGCACCTGCTATTCCTTGTCCTAGAAAGCTCTTCTCTTAGATATCTAATTAGCTAGAGGTCTCATTTCCTTCTGCTCAAATGTCACCTTCTTAGATACACAGCTTCCCAACCTCTGGAGTTTTTTATTGCTGTATTCTACTTTATTTTTCTGCAAAGTATTTATCACCATCAGGAATAGCATATATTTACTTACTTTCAAAATCTGCTTATTGCCTGTCTTTCCACATAATTTTTTTTTTTCATGAAGGTGAAAACTCAGTCTTTTCTTTACTGTATATTCTACCACCTAGAAGAGTATCATGCAACACAGTTGGTGTTTTTTTAATGAATATATTTGTATTTCTTCCCCTGTGAGTTGCTCAGATTCTGTTTTCTTCAGATTTTTTCTGTTTCTCTTATTGGTTTATAAGACTGATTTATATTTGGGATACATTTAGCCTTTGTTGGAGAAATTTTCTCCTAATTTTGATTTACCTTAAAATTTTATTTATGATATCCTCTGAAGTGTAGAAATATTAAAATTTTATGTTGTCCTGTGTGTCAATCTTTTTCCCCCACAGTTTATTCCATTACTTTTATGCCTTACCAGGTCCTTTTCCTATTTCAAATTTAATAAAATAATCACACATACTTTCTTGTAGAATGTTTTTAAATTTTTAAACTTTTCAATCTATCTGAGATCTCTTTTGCTATATGCTGTGATTGACAATAACACTGAAATAATGGGAGAACTGACCAGAGCAGAATGAAGAAATCAGAGCTCCTAGAAAACATGGTTTTGATACATCATGTGTCATATAATGATGTTTTGGTCAAAGATGCACCACATATACAATGGTGATACCATAGATTATAATGGAACTGAAAAATTCCCATTGCCTAGTGATATTGCAGCCACCATAACATCATAGTGCAACATATTACTCACATGTTTGTGGTGATGCTAGTGTAAACAAACCTGTGTTGTCAGTAGTATACAAGTATAGCACATATAATTATGTACAGTATATAATACTTGAAAATAAATGACTGTGTTACTGGCTTAGGTACTTACTAAACTGTATTTTTATTGTTATTTTAGAGTGTACTCATTCTCCTGACAAAAAAAATTTGCTGTAAAACAGTATGTGTGTTACACTGACAACAGCCTCATATATCTCGTGTTTACCTTGTCTCTTGAATGCATCATTTTCTCTTGTGCTTGATTTAATCTCTTGTTTTGTTCACTAACTTGCTGTACAGGTTTTTGGCCAAGGAGCAATAGGCTATACCATATACCTTAGGTGTGTGGTAGGTAATACCATCTAGGTTTGTGTAAGTGTACACTATGATAGTCATATAATGATGAAATCATCTAATGACGTTTCTCAGAACGTGTCCCTGTTGTTAAGTGGTGCATGACTGTATTTCAAAGAGTATGTATTCTGAGTTTTTCCTAATCATGGACAAAGTAGAACATGCCATAGTCCCTGCTACTGAGACTCTGTCCTCTCTCTAAGATGATTCTGGAAAAGCCTCAGTGTGGGCAGAAAGGCCCTGATGGAGAACTGAGCATGTCTAGTTGGTCTCTTCTCACTAGGGATATGAGTGGTCCTGCAGAAGTCCTCTTCAGCAACTCAGTTTCTTCCCTTCTTAAATGGGTTGAGCAATGTTGTTTGACGAAATATACAGATGGGCAACAAGTATCACATAGATGCAGTTCCAATATAGAGCACTGAAAAGTGCTGTGTTTTCCTTGCATTCTCAGGTCTCATTGAAGCTCCAACCTTCAAAACAAATATATATCTGTCTTTATCGTTCTCATTCAGTTCTCAGCTCTTGCCCTAACTGAGGATGGTCTGATTTCAAGCCATTGAGATGCACAGTTATAATGGGCAATGTCTGTACACTCACATGGCACTCACTGTCTCTAGCAGGCAATGTTGCCTTCCATCATATTCTCTCTTCTGTACTGTTGTCTCATGTTCCATACCTGCATTTTTATTTTCTGAAAGTATAGTTTTTCAACCTAATGCACACTGCTTTTGGAAAACATCAAAAAGCATCGCATCTGGCTCTATTTGAGCTAAGATTTCACACAGTGCATGCGGCAAAGGTGCAAAGACTGATAGGAGGTTCCCTGCACATTGCCTTTGATTACCAAGATGTCTGATTATGCATCAGCCATTTTAATCATAAGATTACATGAAAATCAGTGACCCTCCAAAAAGTGTTAGAGGAGAAGACATAACACAGATAACAGCAAATAATTTTATACTTTATATTCTATTTTGGAAATTCTTACGACAAACCAACAAAATAATGTTCATTTGGTGTTTCCTAAGAACTTCAAACTATATGTGGCTAAGTCACCTTGGACTTGTGTATAAACCCTTTTTAGATTTTGCTTGAGTGTTTAAAAAATTGAATTCTGACTTAGTTCAGATTTCAAGTCATTCCCAGCCTCTTAAAGATTTAGAGCCTGCATAGAGGGCAGGCTGTGATTTGCAGGGGGCCTGCCAGATGTCATAATGGATTTGTACATAAATGTAAATTAATCAGTAAGTGAGCTGTCACTGCAAAGGATATACATCTAAGGTTAAGTGTAAGGGGGTAACATTATTTCATTAGATCAGAAATAAAAACAGTCTTAAGACAGTCATTCAGGGAAATGACCAAATATTTCCTTTACCAATAGGGTAGAGAAAAAGATGCAGGAACCCCGAGGGCTCAGTTGCTGTAAAGAGGAGGGGGACAATCTGAAACCATTCCTAGGACCAACCAAAATGATGGGGGAAGAAGAAAGGTGAAGGGGCTCCACAGGGTTCAGGATGAACTAACAGGCATGCTTCTCTTCAATCCACAAAAGCTTAGACTAGATTAAGTTGTGATTTGAAAATGAACCTTTAGGACTGAGATACTTAACAATAGTTAAGTAGAGAAGGGGAAAAAACAAACAGTTGAGTTCCCACTAAGTGCTAGGCACATCCATGAGCTTATGATGCTAATTCCCTCAGCTAGGGAAGAGCGAGAGCTGGTGCTGCCACTTTCTAGCAGTTGACCCTGAAGAGATTATTCATTTCTCTGAGCCTTGGTTTCATGTCCCTCATTCTTTAGTCACATATTCATTCATCCAAACATTTATTAATCACATTCACTGTGCCAACTATTGTGCTTGGGACCAAGAAAACAAAGATGAGTTAGGATATGCACACTGGACACAAGAAGAGCTCAGTCTAGAAGGAGGAAGCACACCTGTCAGAGGGATTACAAGACAAGGTGGTTAGTGCAAGTAGCAGGGAGGGGCTCTGTAGCCCAGATAATTTATCCTGAGATAAAATTCAGATTACTTAATATCCCAGTTAACATGCTACTGGGAGGCTACAGAGAGGATGCAACCATGATAAACGACCCCATTGACCCACCAGTTCGGCTCTGCTTGTGCCTACTGGCTGAACATTAGGAAGTTTGCATAAGTAACTGTCGTGGCAGCAGCAACAACAGAAAATACACTAGGAAATAAAGGTGAATTTTCTAAGAAGGGAAAAGATATTAGAGAAAAATTAAACATGGTCCCCTTTTCTTGTATCAATAGCTCTTTAGTACTATCATAATAATCTACAAAAGTAATGAAAGGAAAGAATAATTCTTTCAAAAGAAGTAGGGATGTTGAAATTAGTAGAGAAAAGGAAACTCAAACAGCAATTTTTCAACTAAATTATCAAATGGGAACAATAACACCTTGCTGGCTTGTTATTAGGAATTAACTGAATAACAGATGTAGAGCAGCTATTTTTGTGCTTAAGCACCTAGAGGGTTCTGAAAAAACAAGGACTATGAATGTTTTTTTTGTTTTTTTTTAAATGAGGAAACTGAGACTGAGAGAGGTTAAGTAATTTGTTAATTACTACTTTACATAACTAGTTAATGTCGAAGCCATAAGTTGATATCGTTATTTGACCATATAGTGAAAAGTCTATTTTCCTTGTATTTCTTCAATTACTCCTCTAAATTGTAAGCTGCAAATATAATGGAATGTTAACCTTAGTTATTATTTACTTTTAGCTGTTTTGACAAGTTCAATGTTGTACACTAAATGGATGACTAATATTAGTTATGCTAATATTTGATCCAATTACAAGGCTTTACAGGAAGACTTGCTAAGCTGACCACAAGTTTATCACCCAGAGGCACTGATCCTGCTGGGGCAGCTAATTTAAATTACAGGCAGAGGCACCCAGGGGGATGGAAGCAGCTGCTGGGCTGTGAGCCTTGAAAAGTCAGATCTATAAAGTGACAGCAATGGCCCAAAGCATGTGATGTTTAATACAGGCTGGGAGTGTGAAAGTGAGTTGTGATTATAAGAATGTGGGCACACCCACCATAAAACACCTTTATGCGTTTATTTGTACCCAGTGCTATGCAAGTCAATTAAGGATTTTCCCCATAAAAATGGATAATTATAATTATGGGGGGGGGTATTTGCATTGGAAATTTGCACTTTTTAAAAGGTTTCAACAAAAATCATTTAAAAGTTGTAATGAATATCTTAAATAGGATTTGTAAAGGTAAAGCAAGGTACATGTGCAATGAGTTTGGAGTTTGTGGTTTTTATGCCCAGAGAGAGAACTCTGAGTGGCAGATGGAAGAGATGAGCCGCAGAACTCACACCGAGTTAGGCAGTCCTCTCTGATAGTTCAGAAATTATGAAGACCCCTGTCCTAGGCACTGGAGAAGTCAAAGACAAAGCAGAAGATCAATTCTTTCCTTATCCACAAGTCCATTAGAGATAGGTCATTGTTTCCTCATGCATCTAAACTTACTTACCTTTGAGTTTACATATAACATGTAAAACTTCACTGAAAAAAATCACATTTTCTTTCAGACAAGTTATGAACAGGGGATACATATGCAGTAGGGTGTCCATAATCATAGCTCTTGCTGCCTTAAACACAATTGGGTCTTGATATAACTGCTTTGTAGCTATGCAAAGCAGAGTTTATAAACATGAAAGAGTCAAAGTTACTGTGAAAACTACAGCTTAGAAATTCCTGTAATCTTTTTTACAATTAAAAAAATCTCAATATGGTTGTCTTTTTTAATTGAATGGATTATAATTAGTACCTGGCTTATAAAATATGAATATATTTTCCTCATCTTTTGAGGAAAGCACTTCAACTATAGAAACAATGCAATGTCTGATCCCCATGGATGGACCCAGTTGCTGAGTCTTCTGATGAAAACTATACAGAAAAGCCAACAAGTAATTATAGGTACATGAACCACCACTTTCCATTGGATGCTATACTTGTAGATAACAACAATGTTCCAATAAAAACATGACATATTTCTAATATAGAATGAATTATCTCTTTCGAAAGTGAGTTTTATAATAGCAGTCTGGACCAAGAAATTCGTAACCAGTAAATTGGTGATTATATGCTAAAATTCATCTCCATGAATAGTACTGCTTCTAAGAAATCTGAAATTCAACATGCATTCCTCCCATAGGACCAGAGGAATAGTTGCTATGTGTGCAATATACCTGTGGCTGAGAAGGCTAAATGTCTATCAAGGACTCATATTTCTCTTTCATAATGTAGAGGTGTTTCTGGGAAGTGGCTTCCAAGCCAAGGATTACATTTCTCGGGTACCCCTGCATCTAGTTGAAGCCATGAACCTAGTTCTCACCAATGGAAGTGAGGTGCAAGGTGACTAAGTAGAGTTGTGTATCCTCAGCCTCTTCTGAGAAGATTGTGAGATCCAAGGTGAGAGGTCAGCAAAATATAGCCTGTGGGCCAAATCTAGCCTGCCACCTGTTTTTGTAAATAAAATTTTATGGAAGATAGTCATGCTTAGTCATCTTTGGCTGCTTTCTGTACTACTATGGAATTAAGGAATTGCTAATGACTGTGTAGCCTGAAAAGCCTAAAATATTGACTCTCTGGCCCTTTAAAGAAACAGCTTTCCAGCTCTTGCCATTGGGAATAATGGAGACAGATTGTAGAAGGAGCCTGGGTTCTTGAATCATTGTGATGAGGCAAAGTGCCTGATCAAGAACACCCATTTGGGATCTGAAGGAGTGAGAAAGAAATAAACTGCATTTGAGTCATCTTAAAAATTTCTATCTAAAAAAATTATGTTTTTTTAGTATGTGTTCAAAGAGAATTGGATGGCCAAAGTTTTATATGGCTGAAAGAAAGACTAAAATTGCTAATATGCTATAAAACTGGCTAATGTCCAGGGCAATAAAAATGTAACCTTTGAGTTATCTTTTCTATGGGACAGAATATGGGACAGAGATTACTTCTATTGCCACTGGACAAAATTCATTGGACTATCAGACAAAAATCATTTCCATCACTATCAGTTTTCTAGAACCAATGATCTATCTACTAAGCAACAGTACATAGCAATTCAAACAAAGGAACACACCCCTAGAGAATTGGATAATTCCTAGGCAGATAGATATGCTAGTTACTATGTCATGAAACACTAAAATACAAGCAGTAATATCTTTTGGCTGTTTCAAGGTTTTAATGGCCTCATAGGCAAGGTGAATACATATGGTCTGAGTGACTGAATTTACATGGATTCATTTCTAGAATCATGGGTTCTATGATAGTAAATATATATTTATCTTTGTAATACACCACAAAGTCCTAGTTCTTTTAGGTTTTTGGTTATTCTCTTTCAGCATGAAATATGTAGTTACCCAAATTTGCTCTCCCACATGGTAACCTGAAAAATTTTGTCATGTACTCCTTGGTTTACCCATGACAGTAAGGCTGCTAGCAGGGAATGGAGTCTTCATAGCTCTGCATGGTGTGTGTGAATTTTGCAACCAGATGGTATAGCCATGTTCTGATTGTAATCGGCGGCCTGGATCTATGCTCAGTGAAGGAAGAGTGAGTCTTGGCTCCTCCTGCAGACAGAGAGTTCCAGCCAGAACCAATGCATAGTTTTCTTTAGCTGATTCCCTTCAGATAAAAGTTCAAACTCTTCCTTGATTGAAATGCTCCACAGGCTGCCCAAAGATGTTGAGGAAAAAGGAAAAACCCACACATATCCTCTTTATGTGTCATTGTTACTGCTGGTGTGTTTTCTCCCTCAGTGTATGAGTTAGTCTTTCAGCATGTAGTTAAAATAATTTGTTTTAAAAAATCCATAAAGCATTTCATATTCATATTCATATGCACTGTAAACAAGTCTTCTTATAAACTCAAGAGGCTGAACTAGAAAACCTTCAGATTCTTGAGTTTGTGATCAAGGTTATTATTTTATATACCGGTTAACACTGGCAGAACAGTTATTCAAATAAACATTTTTAAAAAATTTACCTTTATTGTTGAAAGTATTACAGGTGTCCCATTTCCTCCCCCCCCCCAGTTGACCCCCTCCACCTTGCTCCCACATGCTTCCCAGGACTTCACCCCGTTATTGACTATGTCCATGGGTTATGCATATATGCATATAGCTTCTTTGGTTAATCTCTTCCCACCCTCCACCCCCTTCCCTCTTCCCTCTGAAATACGATCATCTGTTACATGCATCAGTGTCTCTGGATCTATTTAGTTTGTCAGATTTCTTTTGTTCATTAGCTTCTTCTTAAAGAAGACCCTTCATCATTTCCTGTAGTGCTGGTCTGGTGGTGATGAACTCCTTTAGTTTTTTCTTATCTGTGAATCTCATTATCTTACCTTCAGTTCTAAATGGTAGCTTTGCTGGGTACAGCAATCTTGGTTGTAGTTCCTTGTTTTTCATCACTTTGAATATTCTTGCCACTCCCTTCTGGTCTGCAAAGTTTCTGTTGAGAAATCAGCTCACAGTTGTATGGGTGCTCCTTTGTAGGTAACTAACTGCTTTTCTCTTTCTGCTTTTAAGATTCTCTCTTTATCTTTAACCTTAGGCATTTTAATTATGATGTGTCTTGCTGTGGGCCTCTTTGGGTTCCTCTAGTTTGGGACCCTCTGTGCTTCCTGGACTTGTAAGTCTATTTCTTTGCCTAAGTAGGGGAAGTTTTCTATAATTATCTTTTCAAATAGGTTTTCAATTTCTTGCTCTCTTTCTTCTCCTTCTGGAATCCCCATGATGTGAATGTTGGGCCTCTTGAAGTTGTCCCAGAGGCTCCTTATACTATCTTCATATTTCTGGATTCTTTTTTCTTTTTGCTCTTCTGGTTGGGTGTTTTTTGTTTCCTCATGATCCAAATTGCTGATTTGATTCTCAGAGTCCTCTACTCTACTGTTCATTCCCTGTAAATTATTCTTCATTTCAGTTCATGTAGACTTCAAGTTGGTACTTTTTTATGTGATTGATGGGCTCAGTTGTTTTTGTAATACTCTTACTAATATGGTTGAACATCCTTATAACCATAATTCTGAACTCTGTATGTGTTAGCTTTCTTGGATCTATTTCATTTAGTTCCTTTTCTAGAGATTTCTTCTGTTCTTTCCTTTGTGACATGTTTCTTTGCCTCCACATTTTGGCTGCTTCCAGGTGTTTGTTTCTATGTATTAGGTAGAGCTGCTATGTCTCCTGGAATTTGTAGAGTGGCTTTGTGTAGTAGGTGTCCTGGAGGGTCCAGTGTCTCAGCCTCCCCAGTTGCCTGAGCTGGGCCTTCTAGGTGCTCCCCTGTGTGGGCTGTGTGTTCTGACCTGTTGTAGTTGAGCTTTGGTTGCTGTTGGCGTCACTGGGAGGAATTGACCCCAGACCAATCAGCTGTGAGGATCAGCTTCAACTACAGTCAAAGAGCTGCTGTGCTGGAGACACCCCTATGGAGCAGGACTTACTTCAGTGGAGCTTTGGTGTTCACCAAGTGAGCCCCTTGAGTGTGTCACTCGTGGATGTGGTAGGGTTGTAATCCAGCGTGGTCTAGTCTTACCACCAGGGACACTATCTCTGGGGCCTTCTGGGAGGTGGAAGGTCAGCCTCTGCCAGTGCCTCGCCCAGGGCCACCCAGCATGAGCTACACAGCAAACCGTAGTTGGCTGCTACTTGTGCTGAGCTTGGAGGTGTCCAGGAGAGGCCAAGCTATGAACCAATGCAGGCTGTCACTAGTTCCAAGCCTGGGGCCTCTTATCAAGCCGTATGGGGCACACTGTTGCTTGTTTGAGAGATTTTAGGAAAGTCCTAAGCATAAAGCTTGAGAGACCACTTGCATAGAAAGGCCACTGGAAATAGCTTGGCTTGCAAGTAGGGAGGGGCAGGGTCTCTAGGAATCACCGGGGTGGAGCCAGGGGTGTGAGTCAGGTGCTGGAGATTCAAATACAGTGCCTGCCTGCTGGCTCTGTGGGGGGAGGACTTGCCAAAGGAGCAATGGTTTCTGCCAGCTCTTCTGCCTGGGAGGAAGCTGCCCCTCCACCTCTTGCCCCAATTTCAGGCAGACTAATTTCTCCCCAAATGTCCCAGCTTCTTTTCAAGCTGCTGCCTGGCGCTGGAGCTCAGAGGGAGCGCATCTGAGTCAGTGTGCGGGCCCTTTAAGAGGAGCTGCCTGGGACTCCTGCAGCCTCTGAGTCCCTCAGCCATAGTCTCTGCTGGTTTCACAGCCCAAAGTTATGGGGACGTCTCTTCCTGGCCCTGGAGCCCTGGGGTGGGGGCCTGCTGTGGGGCTGGGACCTCTTACTCCTCCGGGAAACCACCACCACTGAGATATCCCTCCCGGGTTTAAACCGCAGCACCGGGTGTGGGCCCACAGCTGCGTCTCCAAGCTTCAGCCCCAATCCCCCTCCGCATCTCTGCCCCTCCTACTGGTCTTGTTGCTTCTTCAGTTCCCTGGTTGTAGGGCTTCTCTGTTCAGCTAGATTTCAGGAGGTTCTGAGCTATAGTTGTTCTGTATTTTAGTTGTAATTTTGATGTGGTTGTGGGAGGCAGCAGGTACAGCTGTTATCTACTCAGCCATCTTGTTTTCTCTGCCCTCAGTTAAACATTTTAAAAATGCCAAACCTGGTCGGATTTGAGAAGAAAGGCTACATGAGGATTTAGGACTTAAATAAATTGTGATGAAGAAGAAAGTATTTTAAAACACAGATAAGCATGACATAACTATGAGAGAATCAATTCAAAGTGTCTAAATAGTGTTTCTGGAAAATCATACATTTTGATTTAAAGCTTTAAAAACTGATAATCTAGTGATAATCTATAGAGCTTTTGCTTTTATTAAATTATTTTAATTAAATATTTAGGAATATAGTTTCCATCAACAGTAACTATGCACACACTCCTTTTTCTTTTTTGAAAGCTTGTTTAATATTCATTCATTTATTTGTTCACTCATTCACCCAACAAATTCATTAAGTGGGTGTAAAGAATTCTCATTGCTCTGGGAGCTGGTTATCACCTACCACACCCTATAGAGCACATAGTTATATGGGAGAGTTGGCTCTGAAGCCAAGCTACCTGAATTTAACTCTAGGCACCTCCACTTATTAGCTGTGTAACCTTGAGAAAGTTCTTAAAGGTCACCGTGCTCAGTGTCTTCATCTGCAAAATGGAAATTAATAACAGTTCATACATCATTGGGTCTTTGGGAAGATTAAATAAAATACTTTATGAAAAATTCCTAGAGCAGTGAAGGCAAATAGTAATAATATACTTCTGCTATAATAATTATCTGAAAATGGTTCAGTTCAAACATAAAATATCACAAGGGATGTCCTGTTGCCAAAGTTCTTAGAGTCTATATATTATAAGGGAAACACATTTTGTATTTACCAAATATTTTTCCTTGTACCCATCCCCAAATAATGTAAATGTATCTTTTTCTCTTCTCAACCAAGTAAACTAAGACAAAAGAATCAGAACAAAGACATTTTTGCCTCCTGATTTAATTGCTTGTTCAGATAAGGGCAGTTCAGGGGGCTGGTTTTCTCAAATGGTCTACATGAGTCAGCTCAGTCAGTTAGTAATATTGCCATGGGAGTTATAACTACTTGCGGGGATGACTCTAGGAAGAGGGTGCATGGGTGGAATGGGTAGGACAGCCACCTTCTCACTCCTCAGCCAGGAGAGCAATGCTCCCAGAGGCCAAGGAGATTCTATGCATAGGTTACATCTATACATCAAACTGCCATCACCACCTCATGAGAACCTGTATTTCCTTTGATAACATCTTAATTAAGCACACTGTGCTCTGAGGCCAGCTACCTTGTGGACAATTACTGCACCATCCCTAAGCCTGTCTGTTATAGTGCTCACAAGATCTCAATACGGAGGCATCCATCTCATTAAGAAAGCTAGTTGTGCTACTAATAAAAATGTGATGTCTCCATGACCACAATGCCAGCCAATAGCACCACCAGTTTTAAGATTCAAGTGCACTCAAGTTTATATTCTTATGTATAATATGAGGATTTGTGGCATCTATTTTTAGGGGATGTAATGAGCAGAAAACCGGACACAATGGTGTACAATGGAGCATGTAACCTTGGGAAAAACATTTGACTTTTGTGTGTAATTCAAGATGAGATGGCTATTGTTGTCTGAAGGGCTGTTGTGAAGCCAGATATGGAAATTTTTGAAAAAAACAACAGCTATGCAAGTGTGGCTATTAATATAACCTTCAAAACAAAGATGAAAGTCTTCAAGGATGATTTAATTGACAATGACCAGAAAGTAATCTGTTTCCTTACACCTCCACATACAACAGAAGGTGACTGGAAAGTTCACATTGGGTTGTTTACACAGCGACTTTCTAACACGCTCTGACATGCAAATCATGTCCCTTCTGCTAAGCTTGCATCCAACTGAGAGAAATAGACAACTTGACAGAGTACAAATGGGTAGCATGATATGACTAACATTCTCCCCCACTCTCACTGAGGGGAAATAATAATTTTTATTTTTGTCTAAGCCACTATTGATTGTAAAGAGATCTCAGCCTGGAATTGGAGATGAGCAGATCTGGGCTGGTTGTGCTGACAAAGCAAATGGTAAATTGATCACTTGCTATTCATCAGGTTAACACAAAGGGTTGCTGTGGAAAACTTGAGGGCCACAAAGGAGTCAATTTGGAACACTCATTAATGATTAAGAAAGAAGTGACACTAAGCCCTTTTCTGGGGCAGAGGGCCAGCAGGGCACACCAGAGGCCACTTCTAACCAATATTTCTAATATTAGTGCTAGTTGCCTCAGAAATAGGGTCTGTGGCTAAACCATACCAAGCAAGACAGCTTCCTATGGTAACAGCCCAGCTTCTTCCCTGATTTCACTGTCTGAAGTTTTGAGAAGCAGCAAATGATGTAAAGGCCTTCTACCATTCAGTTCAGTTTCTGATTTACAACATTGCACTAAGGCATCAAGTTAATGATTTCAATTTTTATGTTGAAAAGTGGTCTCTTTGGTCTTTTTCAGGGCCTCAAATCATTCCCCTAATCCTACTAAGGCTTACGAATTTAGGTTACCAGAGCATCCAGGAAAAGCATGTGGTTATCTTGTGTATTATAGAGCACTCCTGGACGGCATCTAAGAGTTCATGATCTGCTGGAGCAGCTGGACTTTCCTGGTGAAGAGGAAAAAGCACTGAATGGCTGACAGAAGATGGTGGTCTGATCTTGGTTCTATAATCTGGGTCCCATATTTAGGAGGCACCCCCTAAGTTCCAGGCACCAGGGGAGAGAGTGGATACCTGAGATGAAGCATGCCATGGAGAAGGTGACAGCCTGTGGGGACACAGACAGGTGTAGAATCAGCCAACCTCAACATGGTAGCTATCAAATGATCAGAGTAAGCTGAGGGCTCTGTGAGCAGGGACAGGATGGTGCACTCTGCCTACCCAGAGTTGAGCCTTGAGGACAAATGGAGTTTCATCAGCCTGAGAGAAAGTAAAGGGGGCTTGAGAAATGGGAAGGTCATGTGCAAAGGCAAATGGAGTGCTTGAGGATCCAGATGGTGTAGGTAGTAGGACCTCACTAAACCTTAGATTTTCCACAGTAAATTTCTACCACACAGGCCTGTCCTGAGAATTCAATAAAGTGATGTTATGCTAGCTCCTTTATCTGAAAGTAGGGCTTGGGATCACCTGTGTCAGAGCCATCTGAGGTATTTGTTGAAAATCCAGATTACTGCACCCAACTCAGACATCCTGAATTTAAATCTGGGGTGCAGCCCAAGGAATTTTTAATAAGTACTTAGTACTAAAAATGGAGAATTACTGATGTCATCTACAGAGATTCTGAGCATTTCAGAGATGAACTGAACTCATTTCACAGATTCACTGTGTAGTGAAAGGACCAGCATGTTTTCAAAGTTGGACTAAAGTGAAAGAAAAAAAAAATACAGAAAGATGTATATGTACACATATGGGAAGAGATATTTCCCCTGAGCCTTTCATCTTGATCTATCTAAAAATGCATTTTATATTGAAAAGAAGTCTGAACTGAGAACTTACAAGGATATATATACAGATACCACATTTAATGGTGCGTGCATATTATTTGACCAAGTCAGCATTAAATACCAAGCAATTCTAACTGCAATGCAGCAAGATATTTGAAAGCTCTCCATAATTTTACTTGAAATCATATATTATTTTCTTCCAATGAGCACTTTATGATTTAATATTATGACCTGATTTTTTTCTACCAAAGCCTTTTTTTCAAAGGCTTAGCACTGAAAATAATTATACCAGTATCTATGAAAAAAATACTTGATTAAGTGGGCCTACACATCATTGTAATTGCTTTCTATTGGCAAGTTAGTAGCCAAATAAAATGGGATATTATTCAACTGTTAAGACTCAGGATTTACTATCATTAGTGCAGTTCAAGTTGAATGTGACTGTGGAAGTTTTCATTACAATGCAGAAGAGAGAGTTTAAAGCCATGAATTCTGAGCTGGGAAGGGGAAGTTTGAAATAGGCCAGGAAGGAAGCTCCAGAGAAGGGAGATGGCAGGAGACAGCGTGGGTGGGAATGAAATGCAGGTAGAGAAAGCCAGTGGTACTGAAAAGGGGGTGGGGTTTGGAAACAGACTTGTATTCACATCCAGGCATCTTCATGTATTTGGCAAAGAAATTAGCTATATAACCCTCAATTTCTTCAGTAAAGTGATACTATTATTGTCCATGTTACTGGGCTGCTATGAAGATTCAGTCTCAGCAGATACTGGACATTAAGCAAGAGATAACTATTAAAACTAAACGTAGGTACATCCAACAGCAACTTTAAAAAAACATAGATTTTATTTCTGATCCTCAGAATGAATTTCAACCAATGACTTGGCATCTGAAGAATCAAACATAAACTCTGCCTTTCCAATGTCATTAGCTACTCAGGCTTAGAACAGTTAAAACTATTTATGGCAGGCTTACCAGAGTGTGCCTTTGGGAAACAGGGTTCCTGTAAGCAGCACTTCATTTAGTCTGAATTCTTCAAACATGAGATTATACAAACAGCTACTGGTTTTAAATACACAGGGTTGTGAAACATGTTCGTGCTAGAATATTTTGATGCTTATATGCCCCTTGGAGAGGGATTCATAACATCAATTAGAATGTACATAGAGTGCTCAGCATGTGTTATCTTCTGTTAGATTAAACACGGTTAAAAAATAAAAAGGGGCCTGGCAGGGCGTGGCTCAGCGGTTGAGCATCTACCTAGGATCCAGGCGATCGGGTTTCAATTCCTGGTCAGGGCACATGCCCAGTTGGGGGCTCGATCAATGACTCTCTCATCATTGATGTTTCTATCTCTCTCTCTCCCTCTCCTTTCCTCTCTCTGAAGTCAATAAAGATATATTAAAATAAAATAAAATATAAAATAAAATAAAATAAAGGGGAAGGTGGAGAAATTGAGTCAAGCTCCTAAACAGAGGAAAATGGGAGCCAGGGCTTTGTTTCCAGCCAAGCATGTTTTTCTCAGGTGTGGACTGGTAGACAACCACAAGTTCAGAAAATGCAAATAATGTGGGCTCCAAAGGGAACTGGTAGACACCCATGACCTTTCTTTAAAAGGACAGTGGAAGGTGAAGATGCTCACATGGGGAATTAGAATTTCTATATGAAGTCTTAAAAGAAAAATAAAACATGATTGCAAAAGTTCTTACAAAGAGCACGTATCGGGCCAGACAGGTCCACAGCCCCTCAGCTCATGAAGTCCTGGAAAAGTCTGGGGAGAATGCTGTGAAGATGGCGATCAGAGTAATTTTGTGGTGCATGGGCTGTGGATTTCCTCTAGTCAGGCCCTTCTTGGGTTGAGCAATGTCCAAAGGGCGACCCTCTTCAGGAAGCCTGAAAGGGGAGGTTGCCCATGTATGTTGTCCCCCCAACTCAGGGTCATATATTAGCCCCTGCCAGGAGTTCTGGTCACTAGGTTCCACGCAGCATGGAAGGAAACTGAGAAGCAGGGCTGTGAGCAAGGAGTCGGCAGTGTCATACCCTTGAAAGCAGCCCCCAGGTTGCATAGACACTTATTTCCTAGCAAGACCCACTCCAGCTCATGTTTACCTCCTTTATAGCCTACTCCAGGCCTCACCAGTCTAATGGATTCACTTGGGTTAAGTTCATTTGAATTCACTGTTACCGAGAATGGTACTTAGTAATCATGGTACTTAATTGATTTTTTTGGAACAGGCTTTTCACCTGCACTTTCTAATTCCCATATCACCTTCCTATCCCTAGAATAATATAAAACACATTTAGACAATTCAGGGATGTTGGAAGCAATCAAATGAAAAAAATTAGCAGCAGTAATCTTGTTTAATTTATTTAGGTGGAGAAACTAAAATTATTTTTTGTACAACCAGATTGATTACAAAGAGTTTTAAATCAAATGTCAAAATTCTGAAATCTGTGATGACAGAAATAAAACCTCTCCAGTAAAAAAACAACAACCCTATGAGTCATTTTCAATTCCTCTGTTATTGTAGTAATTTTATTGGAAAAACAAAATACAATGCTTTTCTGGAGACAAAAGCACAATCTCTAGTTCTAAACCGTTTTCAACGCAGCACAAAAGCACAGAGATGTTTTGTTTAACACCAGAAACCTGCAAATGAAAAACCGAAGTCATTGGTAACCAAGGAAACTAACAATGAATGGTTGGGTGTCGCTGGAACTCTTTCAAAGGAAGATAAGAGGGGCAGGAGGAAGAGGCTGCAACACAGGTTAAATCCCAGTGTGAGGGAAGATGCACTATGCCAAAGCATCCTGGAAATACTATCTCTATTTGCATTTTGCTGATGTTTTGTAACAAAATTCCGTGCTACAAACAATTCAGCACAAATAATACCTGTTTTTGGCCTTAGTCCACAGAATTGTGTTAAAAGACAGTTAATGTTTCATCTACCTGCGACCCTTTGGGTTTCCCCAATTTTGCCCTCAAGGGCTGTCACTGTATACCAGACACTATTTCCTGCCAAAACATTTATTTGCTGTTGTGATTGTCAAGTTACCTTCCCTGGAATATAACACTGTCAACTGTACCTATTCATGATGCGCACCCAGATATCTCCCTACACAATCATCTCTCTCCATTTTAAGTCACCAAACACACCTATAAGGTGCCAGTTACAGACCCAAAGGAAAGATAGAAGAAACAAGATGCAGAACCCTGGGCCAAGAAATAGACAACCAAAGAGATAGAACAAACATACAAAGTGAAAAAATGAAAGACATCCAATTGGAAAAATAGCCAGAGAAAACATAGGAACTGTATTTTGCCAAAGCTAGCTATGCAGCACTATATGTGGGAAAAAGGGAGGGGATGGAATAAGAGTTGTCACCTCTCAAGGCTGGCTTTCTGGACCAGCTGGATGAGGAGACAGAGAGGGCAGGAGCCACAGAAAGCTTCTGAGGTAGGGGATGTGGCAGGTGTGATTTCTCCAAGGTAGGAGAGAACAGTTCCTACTTGGTGTAAGCAAGTGAGTGTGTGGGTGCCTCTGTGAAACAGGGCTTGCTTAGCTCAAACATGGAGCATAATCTGCAGTCTAAGAAGGCGCTGGTAGGGTAAAGAAGCACATGACTAGGAATCTGGAGTTTATAGAATTAGAACCGAAAGAGACTCTGAAAAAAAGTCACACTGCTCAGCTCTTCATCTTCAGACAGATGAATATCCACACCATTGGGCACATAATGTGGCACCTTGTTGATTTTTATATTTTCTGAAATGAGATTCTATGACCTTAACAAATATTATTATTATAACCATTTACTGAGTGATTTCTGACTGCCAGATGCCTCAGTTGGAAGTTTATGAGTATTATGTCTAATCCTCGTGATAATCTTCCAAGGTATGCACAATTATCCTCATTTCACAGATGAGAAGTCTATGGTTCAGAGAACTTAGATAACTTGCTCAAGATCACACAGTTGTTTGAATCTGGGATTCAGATGCAAGTCTGATTCCCAAATTGGAATATCCCCACTATAGCTGCTGCTTTTCTCAGAGGTACACTTTGAAGGGCATGAGAGTCAGGGAATCATTTCTGCATATAGCCCACCTAAACACTCTGGTCCTGGAAACATGATCCAATATTTAAAACAAATAAATATTTAAAGTTATCATGAGCTGAAAGGAACAAACTCCTGTTCTTAGATAATACAACTGACTAGGAAACCTATAAATTAAATGGCATGTGGAATTGTAGTCCAAGGGGACCTGAAACTGTCTTCTTGTGGTTTCTCTTTGGAAGCAAGCCAGGGATTTCTTGGCACTGAGTGAATGGTCAGACCATAGGTGCCATCCTAAGATATTTTTAATGTGAGCATTGTCATGCAGGAAGTTGCTCCCAATTAGGCTTAAGTAGTGGGCAAAAAAGTGCTGTCTCCAGGGAGGCGACATCACCTCTGAATGGAGGCTGCTGGCACACAGCTTGATGGAATGAATTGAGCCTCAGGATTTGGGGGGAATGCCAAGCAACAAATTAGTTCTGCATCTGGTAGATGAGGTTGTAATTTCTCTTTCCTTGGCCGGGAGGAGGGGATGAAATTTTGCAGGTGAATGTTCTGAGGAAGTCTCCATAGGCAGGTGGAATGTCAAAACGTTCTATGTAAATTTGAGTGTGAAAAGGGCGACTTCCACACATACATGGAATCAAACCAGAGCTTAGAAAGTGGTGGCTGGTTAAATCAGGCTTACAGCCTGTTTTGGTAGGAACAGAATAATTATCACATTTTAAAGGCTTAAAAAAGAAAGAAAAAGAATATTAGACAGAGACCATATATGGCCTGCAAAGCCTAAAATATCAACTATCTAGCCTTTTTTTGCTGACCCCGGTTTGAACATTGCCACTGTGAGACTTTAGGGCCCCTTCATGACTCATGGTTCCACTCTGGGTATTTGATCACTTGTGCTTTTTACCTCGTACTCACTTTCTTGTTCAATCTTTTTTTTTTCTTGGATCCTTCCACTCAGTTTAAAAATACCTTTATGTTTCCATGACCCTTCCACCCCTGATAAGGACTTTCTCCTTGACTAAAGTTAGGCACCTCTGAGCCCTCTTTTCGAGGCCTCAACCTTGGCCTGTAAGGACTACAAACACTTAGCACAAGGGATTTCATACATCAAGTGCCCCCCACCCGGCCCACCACTCCATTAGAAGACATTGACCTCCCCACCTCCCTTAAGTCCATGCCTGGGAAAACTCAAGATTGCTAAAAGAATTTACTATTTGTTCCAGCTAACACCTGAAGATAGGACCCCTATCTCTCAGTCCTGTGGGACTGTAGGAGCCTTACTTTGATAAGGGTCAGTTAGCAAACCCAGAGACCCTAATCACATGGACCAACCCCCTTACCTGCATTTTGTAATTTTCCACTTTCCTGAGGCTGCCCAAACTCCCTCCTCATCATTCTCCCTGCATCGTTCTCTCTTTAAAACACCCAGACCCTCTACAGAGATCCCAATTGAGCTCAGTTTGTATGGATTCTCTTCTCTATTGTAGGGGTTATTGAATAAAATAAGCCTAGTGTAACCTTCCTCTCTCTCTGACACCTCCCACATTTGGTCCCTTGTTAGAGTGGCCTTCATCCACCACCTCTGAGCTCTTATCTCCCTTCCCATCCACTCCTCAGCCCCCAGCCACCTGGATGCTATCTCCCCCCAATCCCCACTGACCTCCAGGGGCTTCCTTCCACTCTCATCACCTGGGGCCTTTGCAGCAGCTGACCCTGCACTTAGTCCTTTCTTCTGAAACTGCCCCAAAGTCCGGGGCACTGCCATCAGCTGGCTCTCCTCCTTTTTCTCTGACTAATCTGGTCCTTCTCTCCAGTCCACCCTTCAGTGTTGGTGGGCCTTTCCTTGGCCCTGTGTCCACACTCTACACACCCTTGTTAATGGCTTCAACTAACAGCATCTATTGTCCCAAGTTTTCATCTTTTCAAGTGTCCCTGGACATCTCCTCCTCTCAAACTCAGCATGTGCCAAACCAAACTTCTCGTCCCCATACTTCCTCTTCCTCTTTTCTGAGTTAAAAGCAACTCCATTTACTTATTTGTCAAGCTTAGAAATGCAGACACCTCTCTTCTGCTCTTTTCCTGCATCTTATCTCAAAACCACTACATCCTATGGAGGACATAGATAAGGTAGCTAACATTTATTGAGCATCTATTTCAGAAAGTCTTGGATTTATCACTAAATCCTCACAACGATCAGTGAGTCTGGAATTATTATCAACATTTACAAATCAGGAAATTGAAAGTTAGTGAGGTTCCTGCATTTCCCAAGGTCTCACTGCTAATGAGAGGCAGAGTGATTCCAGAGGACGTGCTCCAGTGTGCTACTTGGGCAAGATTAAAGCAGCAGTATACACTGGAGGCGAAGAGGGTGAAACCGGAAATGTATCTTTTTTTAAAAATCCTCACCGGAGGATATTTTTTCCATTGCTTTTCAGAGAAAGCGGAAGGGAGAGAGAGGAGAGAGAGAGAGATAAACATGGATGTGAGAGAGACACTTTGATTGGTTGCCTCCCACACAAGCCCCAACTGGGGTTGAGCTTGCAACCAAGGTACATGCCCTTGGCCAAAATCGAACCCTGGACCCTTCAGTCTGAGGGCTGCTGAACCGAACTGGCTAGGGCCAGAAATGTATCTTTGTACCCGGGCTTGGAGACAGAAGGAAGAACACATGGCTCAAGTCATTTTTATTTCTTGTACACTTGTATGAAAAAGTCATGATGCTAGAACTTCTGTATTCAAATCAGCCCTGTCTGTGTGGAAAATAAAGACCGCCACCTCCCTTCTCTTCACAAACTGCACTGCTGAGGGCATGTGCCAGGGTAAGCATTTGATCTGCTGCCAGGCCCAGAGGCACCTTGGAGCAAGTGCCAAGGCCCGGAGCTCAGGGGAAACATAGACACGTTTCCCCAGAGATCCTTAATCCTTCCTGCACCTTAGGCTCCCACAGCTCACTGCATTCTGGTCAGTTAGCCTATGATTTAGAATCTTTATTTCAGAATAATGTCAATAAGGAGCCCAGATAATCGAGCCTTTGTTCAAATTTCTGCCAGTTTCAGAGCTTGAGGAGGTTTGGGTTTTTAGCTTATGGAAGACAAACTGCATAGCCAGGGAAAGAGCTTCTCAGGGTGGCCCATTAAACTGCAGCCTGTTTCCCACTTATTCAAAGAGCTGACAAACTTCCCTCCTGGCTTGGTTCAAACCAGTCCTTGTTCGGTACCCCATGTGGTGCTCTGCAATCTGACTTATTCTTACGTGGCTGCTCCTTCACCCCACTCCTGACACTCACAGGAAGACAGCTAGTTAGGTTCTTAAAAGTCCTTTCAGATGAAGACTGTCTCTTATTGAAGTAAGTCATTGTTGAGTCTGATTTTCTTTTTTACCGGACTTGTGGATCATTCATTTTAGAAGTTTCACTGTGATGCCCCATAGAAATTTTGAATCACCTTAGGTGATTGTCCATTTTGGTTTTACAACCTTGTCCATTTTTCCTGCCATTGACTTCCTTTGCATCTCTCCACAACGTCAAGGACAACCTTTCCTCCATACTGCATTCTCTAACCTGCCCCCCCCTTGCCCAAGTTGTATTGAAATGAGAAAGGGTAATCAGCAGCTTGTAGCATTAAAATGCTCATTTTCTTCAGGCCGTAAAAGCTTTCTGAAGGTTACAAGCTCTAGGAGCACTAAGGTGTAATGAAAACAGTGCTTCAGCAAGAATTCATCAATCTGAATGGAATAATTTATTTTTGATTACGTATAGCTATGCATTGTCATTATTGGCCTTGCGTGAAATGTTTTTCTAATATTCCAGATTCATTAAGTCTTAAGAACATTTAACTGGCTAACTCTTGCTAGAAGGGACTGTTTGCTAAGGAGGAAGAAGTGGTGAAGACAGTGATTTCTATCTTTTTTATCTGGGAGTTGTCTGCCGAAGTCCCCCTCCCTGCTCCACCTTGTGGGTTCTCCAGCACCTTCTGAGACTCCTGGGGATGTGTGCACCCCTTAGCCCCACAGAGGATGGCACAGTCAGTTCCTGGAGAAGCCAGAGCTTCACTTAACGGCAGCCTGTAACTACACACAGCTTCTCTAGTTCACTGCTCCGGAGTACGTGCCATCCAATCCCGGCATTTTGGACTTCCCATTCGCTCTCACTTGGACAAGAGAAGATGTTTACTCTTGCTTTATATTTTCCTCATGTAAAGACCTTGCAGGGGAGGGGAACTTTTTTTCTGCCAAGGGCCATTGGGATATTTATAACATCATTCTCAGGCCAAACAAAATTATCAACTTAAAAATTAGCTATGAAAAAAGCTCTTAGATTTATTAAATTTCGAGTCCTGCCTGCAGTTGCCTTGGCAGAGCCAGACCAAATGATTTCTCTGGCTGTATGTATGGCCCTCGGGCTGGATGTTCCCCACCCTTGTTGGGACTCACTGTTGGATGGTATTTAAAACAGGCCCCTTGGTAAAGATCTCTTTCTTCCTTTGTACTAGAGCCTAGAGTCTTGCTTCTCAGACTTCAATGGGCATGAATTACCTGCGGATCTTATTAAAAATGCCAATCAAGCACCCTGGCGGTGTGGCTCAGTTAGTTGGAGCATCCTCTCATACACTGAGGGTTGGGGATTGGATTCCCGGTCAGGGTACATACCTAGGTTTTGGTTCCATATTGGCCCCAATCTAGCGGGAGCCAACCGATTAATGTTTCTCTCACATCATTCTCTCTCTCTCTCCTTCTCTCTCTCTTTCTCTCTCTCTCCCCCTGTCCCTCTCTCTAAAAATCAATGAACATGTCCTCTGGTGATGATTAAAAAAAATGCAGATCAAGTCAGCAGATCTCAGGTAGGGCCTGAGATTGTGCATTTCTAACAAGCTCCCAGGTACTGTCAATGTGAACCACCGACCACACTCTTGAGTATAAGGTACTAGATTCAGTGACACTGATAGCATCCCCCCCTCCACCCCACAATTGATCTTCCTTTAAAACAAAGTTGATCTATCTACATACACAGAGGTGAGAAAACCACCCAGCCTCTTCTGTTTGAATAAGCAGTGTTGAGAGCAATGACAGATCTGCTCTTGTACAAAGAAAATCTTGCTTGGGGTTGGGGGATGTTGTTCTTTTTGCTTTTGCCCCTAAACTGCCACATAGTCCCAGGGGGAAAGGCTCCCTGAGCCGGGGAAGCACACAGCCTGTCTGTCCCGGAAGAGGTGGAATCTCCTATTTTGTTCATTCTTCCCCCTCGGGGCAAATGATGGGGGCTCAGGCTGCAGGGGAGGTAGGTTGCTGCTATCTTCTGTGGCATTGCCCACTCCTCCACTGCCCGAAAGTCAGAACTGTCCTAGATATGTCTGAGAATGCAATCTTTAAAAAAAAGGAAAAAGGAAAGAAAAAAGGAAGAAAAGAAACCAGGAGCAAAAGGATGTCCTATTCTTAAGTGGTACACGGCTTCTGATGTCAGGAAAAAGAAAAAAGCCAGCCATGGGGACAGCTGTGTTTGTGGACACGGCCATCACACTAGAACATGTGATAGCATCTTAAGGTGATCCCTTCCAAAAGCCCATGCTCCAATTAGGGATGTACAGGCACTTTCCCCACTCCTGATGTGCCCCATAAATTCAGACAACTGTGTTAGTTGCATACAAATCCCATTCTTCTGCCAGGACTCCAGTGCCTTTGACAGTTCCTGTGCCCTCTCAACAAGAGCTTGTATTTAGTTTGTCAAAATCCCAAATTTAGAAAACATCATGGTTTGGCCCCTATCTTCCTGGGGTCATCTCCTGTCTCTTCCCTCACCCTAATCACCTTCCAAATGACCAATACTCGCTGAGAGCTTGCTGTGGGCCAAACCCTGCTCCTTGAACCCTACAAACTCTCCATGCTCTTTCATTTCTCAGGGCTCTTGCCCCTTTACCAGGAGTCCTCTCTACCTTGCTGTTGAGTGGTAAGAGGCCCATGCCACCTCCTCTGGGATTCCCCCAGGCAGGGTTGCTTGCATCTTTCCCTGTGCTCCCACAGCTTTCCAGAACAGATCTGTTTTCCTTTGTTCATTTGCCTGTCTCTGTCCCCAAAATGCACCTTCTAGACTATGAATTCTTTCGGGGCCTGCAAAGTGTCTTGTCATTCCTACCATCGATCCCAGTGCTTTTTACTGCCTTTCAAATTAATGCAGTAAAGCAAATTCTGCTGGCTAATGTATTTGCTCTTCAGAACAGTGAAACCCCCTCTGAACTCCTAGATCCAAGCGATGCTGTCCATGGATCACTATACTGGAGCACAAGGAGTGAAGAAAAAGGGAGGAGGAAAGCACTTACAAGGACTGAGGCCAGGACGTGTCCACAGAAGTCCCTGTGGTTTGGGTTGGAGAGTTGACAAGTTATATCAAATATAGCACAATTAAACATTCCCATGTGTCACCCCGAGAGGCAATATTGCATTGTGGTGAAGAGCATGGTGTCTGGCATCAGACCACTTGGGTATAATCTGAACAAGCAACTTCACTTCCAGAGCCTGCTTTTTTGATAGAACTAGTGCTCACTAGTACTAGTCACCGGGCAGCTGTTGCGAGGATAAAATAGGCTGATCCATGACTAGCACTCGCCTCCCTGTGTACATGGCAGCCACTGTGTTATACAGGGCACATTAGTTTGAGGGAGAGTATAATACAGTGCAGGGCTACCATCAGGTCTCCAGCTGGGTGACACTGGTGAATTACCAAAAGTTTTAACTTTATAAGCTTTTCTGTCCTCAAATGGGAATAATACCATAGTTCCTTGGTTCTGTAAAATCAGCAATGGAAAGATACTTCATTAATTTAATGACAGCTTTCCTTTTGATAGGGTCTGGAGAAAGAAGGCATTAAGTAGACATCACATGAAGGCTTCAACTTAGAACTGAGGGAATATGGCTGATTGGAGGGCTCAACGAGACCATTCCTGGGATGCTCACTCTTGAGCACAATCTTGGCAGTGGGTGAGCACTCAGCACAGAGCTGTTATTATCACCCTTGGGAATAGAAGCAGTCCACAAATTGGAACAGCACATGCTTTAGACTTGTGTCTCTGCCACTGGCTTCTTATATAAGAGAGCTCCTTGGGAGTTAATTATATTGATGCTTTGATTTGTCAGATGGAAACAGTCCAGCCAACTCAGTAAAGAAAATGGAGAACACACATCTAAATATCTAATAGAAACAGCAGATATTTCACTCTCCAATCTGTTCATTAGAAGTCTTCCTCAGAAGTCATTGCTGATACAAGCCAATTTGTTTCAATCAGCAGACATATGAGGCCAATTATCCATTTATTTTAATATCTACTGAATCCATGAGAGGAGTGCATAGCAGACTTTGGTAGTTGACTGACTTGCCCCCTTCCCAATTCTCTTTGTTTCAGTGAGCTGCCAGCAGAGTTCTGCTATAGGCTTCCTGAGAAACTTGCCTTCCTCATACAGATGTTGCCCTTTCCTTCTCCTTCTTCCTGCAGGAACATAGAAAAGATGGCAGAAGCTGCAGCAGCCATCCAATGACTGTGAGGAAAAGGACAAGGTAACCAAGGAGGTTTTTGCACTGGCCTTGCAGATTTGTTGAAACAAATTTCAGTAATTTTACAGAAGAAAAATAACTGTTGAATTCGTTCTAGTTGAGTGTGCTGCTACTTGTGGCTGAAAGCATTTCTAATGAATACAGTACCACACTTTTAAAATGAATATTTGATGTGGCAAACCCCTGCAAATATGTGCTAAGAATGAGTGCAACAATAGGGGGTCAAACCTATAAGTTATTCAAGGCTCTTCCAAGATGTCTATAGAACTCAAGTTCATAATTCCAGCCCAAACTGGTTTCCTTGGAGGCTGAATGAACACTTTCCTTGGGCAAGAATCACTTGCTCAAGCCAAATTAAGCTCCCAGAGGTCCAGAGCAACTCTGAGTTGAAAAGACCTCAGCCGGTGGAGGGGGAGAGAGTAGCCAAAGAATTTATATGCATATATGCACAACCCAAGAACACGGACAATGGTGGGGAGAGGGACTGGGGAGGGGGATGAGGTGGGGTGGAACGGGTCATTAGGGAGAAAAAGGAACATCTGTAATATTTTAAACAAAAATAAAATTTAAAAAAAAGAAAAAAGAAAAGACCTCAGCCTGACTTAGTTCAGATCATTTTACTCGGGGTGTTGGGTGAGATGAGGCTTTATGAATTTAAGAAGGAAGGTTTCTATAGTTGGTCCAAAGAGAGGAAATTCCTTGTTTTTGAAAAACTCATACACATTAGCAACTATGTTACGAATAGTAAAAAACGGGGAGACTTGTGCTTTCATTAGGCTAAATGAAAAAAGTAAATAATTCAGACTTGCTCTGAGAGGTCCAGACTTGTCTGAGGTATCTTAAGGATATTTCTGATGCCTTTCGCTGGGCATAAGATGGCATCTGTGACTTAGAGATAATCAATCCCTGTTTCTAATGGCTGCATAGTACTGTGCAGACTGACTGGAGATGCTCACGTTCACAGCTCCATGGGGGTTCCTGGGCTGGGGGGTGGGGCAGGCACTGTGCTTATTCATCTTTGTATTCCAGTGCTTGGCACAGCATATGCTACTCAACAGAAGTTTGGTAAATACTGAATAAATAAACAGTTTGTATTAACAGTGAGTTGGTAATTCAAATCTCATTGCTATATTCTAAGTGTATTGTACTTGCAGGAATCAACTTAGTGACTAGTGATTTAGGTTATATAAACATTCAATAGCGCAGCCTCCTATAATTATGTTTATGTTTGATTAGTACAACTACAATCTATGCCTGCCCATTTAATCTGCTTTAGTACAATACACATTAGAAGTAAAATTGGAGAGGCTTTCTAGTTAAAACAATTTTCTTACTGAGTTTTAGAATCTGTTTCCCAATAGAAACCAGATAACTCAGCCAAAAAGGTTTGAGATCTCTCTTCTCTCTGTTTACCAATTTTTATATTCTATTTGATAGAAATAAAATTCTGAATCCTGATTCCTTATTGCACACATATAGCACTATTTTTCTTTACTTACAGTGATGTTGAAGATCATTTAAATAATGTAATAGCACACAGCATGTGCTACAGAAAATAAAACTTACAGTTCTTAATGGGCAACCAGCAAGCCAAATGGAAGTGATCCAATTCTTTAAAATACACATTTACAAATTGAACAACAAATTTACCGACCACTTACAATACACCTAGCATTGCAGTTGTTGCTGAACATAATTTATGTAAGCCTCCTATCAGCATTGAAGGGAATCAGAATTTGCAATCCCAAGATATGCCCTTTGACATAAGGATCATTTTGAACTGAAGGCAATTAAGAATCAGCAGATACAGAAAGAGTTTTCTGCCCTTCCCTTCTCTGTCTAAAAGCAGGGCATAAATGTCCCCATGTCCTGTACTGGGATGTGGAGAGTGATCCTCATCACTGGAAACAGAGAGCCAGGACTGAGATGAGTCTGCATAAACAAATCTTATCAAAATAACCCCATCTTTCATTAATTTCCCCATATACAGGGGTGGGCAAAAGTTGATTGACAGTTGTGAGTATGCAAAACACAGAGTTTATTCTTGTATTATTATTTAATTATTGTGTTGTTTATTATATTAGCCTACTTTTGTGTACCCCTGTGTATTCTAGACACTTCTCTATATCATATCATCTCTTCAAGCTCAAACATTTCTTTTGGTAAGAAGGGTACATGAGCTCCTTAGTCTAGCAGTTTCTTTGAGTTTCACTTCTTTTCTGTGAACCCCCATGTACATAAAAATATCAATACATTTATATTCTTTTTCTCCTGTTAATGCGTCTTTCATAGGTTAAATTCTTGGCCCCTTATTACTGAAGGTAAGAGGGTAGAGGAAAAGTTCTTACTTCCCAACAGCATTATTACCCCTCTGTTATGTAACCAGGAAAAATGAGGCTCAGAGAGATCAAGTACCTTATTTTTGGAGGTCAAACCCAGGCCTGTCTGGGGTAAAGCTTCATGTCCTCCTGTGCCATGGTGCCTGGAGCGGGTGCGGGAGCCTCTCCATGAGGCACCGCTCTGCTTTTTGACCATGAGAGCTGGTCCCCAAGAGCAGCAGTATGTAAAACCTACCCTCTCAGGGCAGCAATGTCAGGAGAGTGCCTCAGGAGTTAGACATGGTTCCTGTAGAAAAATTTTCCTGTATTTATGATTGTTTCTTTGACAGAATTACTTCACATTCTCTTTTTGTCAGAAACAAATTGTTGTAAGATATTCTGAGGGAACACAGCATTCACCAAGGAATTTTTATTTTTATTTATTTTTTGAATCCTCTCCTGAGAATATGTTTTACTGATTTTAGAGAGGGAGGGAGGAAGAGAGAAAAAGAGAGAGAGAGAGAAGGAGGGAGGGAGAAATATCAATGTATGAGAGAAATATTGATCAATTGCCTCCTGTTTGGCACTCCTACCAGGAATCAAATCCAAAAACAAAGTATGTGCCCTGACTGTGAATCAAACCAGTAACCCTTTGGTGCACAAGATGATGCTCCAACCAGGTGAGCCACATTGGACTGCCTAAGGCTCACTAAGGATTTTTTAAAAAATTCTTTTTATTGGACAATTATGCCTCATGTGATAAGGCCAGATGTTATTCAGTCTAATTTCTTATTTCTAAATATGATCAAGTGAAGGATGTACCTATTTGTAAAGATTCCAAGATTGAGAACTGAGGTTGGGCGGTTTTAGACTGTGCAAAAAGGTTGAGGCAACTACTAAATTAAAAAAAAAAAAAAAAAAAGGCTCCTGTTTTATTTTTAAAACTAAGGCAAATTTTGTATTTTAGGCCAATATGTTTGCCTATTTTTTAAAAAACTATGCATTGAAAGTTTTGACTAGATTATAATACGTTCATGTAGGTCAGAAATAAAAAAGTCTGAACAGGTTAACATGAAATTTCTATGCCTCACCACTCTCCTCATCTCTCCATTTGCTATCCTGCTAACTAGGTCACAGCAAGTTTTTGTCACTTTATCCTTTCAGTGATGTTTAGAGCATAACCAAGAAAATACAGTGCATGTACACACACATACACATACACATTCTTTACTACACCTTTCAAAATATACTTTATATTTTATTCTGTATCTTGCATTTTTTCACAGTTGCTTTGTATTCTATTGTATATATACATACTGTAATTTATTTAACTGGTTCCCTTTTGATGGACATTTAGTTTCTAATTTTTTGTTGGAATGAATAACCTTGTACATACATTTTGTACACTACCAAGCATTCTGTAAAACAAATTCCCAGAACTTCAAATTGCTAGATCAAAGGGTGTATGTGTACATTTACAATCTGATATATATTGCCATATTTCGTCCATTGGAATTGAGCCAATTTACTCCTTATAAGCTACATATGAAAGTCTATTTCTCCATGGCCTCATCAACACAATGAGTTATCAAAATTTTGAACTTCTGTTAATTTGATGGGTGAAAAATGGTATTTAAGTGCAATTTGAATTCTCATTTCTCTAATATGAGTGGGATTGAACATCTTTTCATTTAAGCTATTTGTAATTTCTTTTTTTTTTTTTACCTATTTTAAAAAAATATCCTTTGCCCATTTTCTTTCTGCTTCAATTTTTCCTTTATTGATTTCTAGGAGTTTTTGCACAATTGATAAGTTTAGCTCTTTGTGAGGGAGAAATATTTTCCCTAGTTTGTTTGATTTTTCATTTTGCTTAAAGTGTTTTTATTTTTTGCCACTTAAAAGTTTTTTGAACTCTATATTTGAAGATATCAATATTTAATTATTTGCTCTTTGATCTTAAGTCAGCATTGGAAAGGCTTTTTTCAACCTGATATATAAAAATTCTTTCAGTATTTTTTTGTATATTCATGGCTTTATTCTTCAATTTATAATTTATTGTAATGCATGGTGTGACATATGAGTCAAATTTTGTTTTTCCCCCACTTGCATTGAGTGGTCCCATTACCATTTATTGACTAGTCCATCCCCACCAATATGCAATACTATCTTGGTCATATACAAAATCCCATCTATATCGAGGTCTATTTCTGAACATTACACTGGTCTGATTGTTTATTCAGCACCAGTGCCACACATTCTACTTCAGGCTTTATGATGTTATAAATCTAGTGAGGGCTAGTTCCCCATTATTGTTCATTCTCAGAGCTTCCCAGACTATTCTTGCTTGTCTATTTTTCTATTTCAACCTAATTACCTTGTCTAATTCAAAAAATGGAGAGAGTAAAAGAGAGAGAGGGTGCGTGTTCTTAAAACCGTCATTGATTATGATTGGGGTAAATTTACAAATAGGCTTAGAGAGAGTTAACATTTTCATGATGTTTGCATGTGCCCATCTACGTACAACATGGTATGCCTGGTCATCTGTACAAATAACTATGTCTATTTTAATATTACATAAAATTCTTCCTCACCTCCAACATTTAGCAAAATTGTGTTTCCATGGAGAAAACACTACCAGTCACATTTCTGAGTCGTTCCTGGGGGTATGCAAACCTTCATTAGAAAAGTTCGAGTTCTAAGGGATTGATTTGATTAAAATAGAAAATATTTTCTCTTTACTGCATAATTGCTTCATGTCATGAACCATGATCATTTAAACTACAGATTATCTGTGTCTTCCAAGTTGCTTACTGACCCTCCTCAACTCTTCCTTTGTGGCCTTTCACTTCCCCTCACCCATACACAATGGTAGGTGCTCAGTGGCTATTTTATAAAACACTGCTTTGCCCTGGCCTCAGTGATTGGACTTTAGAAAATCTGAGACCTGAATCTAGAAGTTTAGAGTTGGGACTGAGAAAGAACAATTTTGTTTCTTTCAGTGGCAGCTAAGCTCTGCTATATGACTGAAGAGACAAAGCTGGTCTAGAAAGAGAAGATGGAAGCAGATGCACAGAGAATGAGATGAGAGCAAAGACAGGAATGTCAGGGAGGTTCCTGGCTTTAGCCCTTTCCAGGCTTTCTTCCTGCCCAAGAATTCTACTAAACATCTTTGTATCCTCGTATAATTCAAGTTGTTTAAGAGAGCCAGCCTTGATTTTTGTTACTTGTAACCAAAAGTAAATTAATATAGCCAGTCAATACTTTCATGTGAAGTGATCTTAATTCCATAATAATATGGAAAAAAACCCTTTAAAATCTTCCAAACTTAAAAATTCTCTTAAATACCTAACAATAGCAATAATGAACATTTATTGACTGCTTACCAAGTACTGAGTTTAAGCACTTAACATACTCTTTCAGTCAATCCCTGCCAAAGACCATCCTATTTTATAATGCAGAAGCTGAGGCACAGGTATGCCAAGTAAACTGCATGCTCACAGTTTTGAGAAAATCACTATTTAATCCCAGACCCTGAGGTATCACCTGTGAGCTACACAGCCTTGAACGCTGACATTGCCTCACAAGAAGTAGTGGGAAAGTTTAAGCAATTCACTGTCGAAGCTGACCCCAGCTTTTCTCAACTGGGGCTGCTAAGTTTACCTGGGCAGTTCTCTGATGGAAGAGTTGAGGGCAGAAGAGCTGGCCCAAGTACAAGAACTAACAAATACTTCCAGGAGGGGCAGTGCCCACTTCTTCCCTTTGGCTGCATGAGAAGGCCCAGATTAGAAATGTACTCTGAACCTGGACACCAGATACTGTGTTCTGCTGGAAGATTGCTTATTAGGAATTGGCTTAAGCCTTGAGACTTAAAAAGAACAATTTCAAACTACTGAACTTAAAGTACAGAAATTATGCCATGGGCATAATTGTTTAATATTAGTAGAAGAGTTTTTGGGGTCTATTTTTTCTTTCAGGCAAATATGTGATTCTGTTTTTCAGGTGTCCACACAACATTTACCTTGATATATAATGGAGTTAATTTACAAAATATGTTAGAAATAAATTATGAAAAAACAAGCTTTTGCCAAAGTTGAGACTTCTCACCCTCCAACACTTCACCTCTGAGAAGCACTGATAGACGGAGGGATGTTTCTGTGCCTCAGCTCTTGTTTCAAACACTAATTCCATTCTCTAAGGTCTGTATTATATGCACACCATGTACTCTGTCCCAGTTTTGCTCATAATTCATTTTTCGGGCTCTGCTTTCCTTTTTGAACAGAAGAGTAACTGGGGTTGCTCTGCAGGTGTGGAAGCAGCAAAGCACAGGCTGTGCCAGCATGGGCAAGGCAATGGGGAGAATCCAGATCCAACTGAAAAACCTGGGTGATTGCCTCTTTGTTATAGTGCAAACCATTTTATAGAGAGATCAAAGCTGAGACAAAGTCTTGTAGAGGGATGGGGGTACACAGGGGGGTGGAGAGGAGTAGGTGATGGACAAGAGACCCAGGTCAGTGGTTCCCAACACTCACTATATATCAAAACCATGTGGGAGCTTTTAAAAAACACCAATACCCAGAGATTTTTAATTTGTTTTGTTTCATTTTATTAATCTGCCATGAAGTTTATGCCTCTGTAATTTAAAAGCTCCCCCAGGTGATTATTATGCAGCCAGGGATGGGAAACCCCTGTGATAGATGATAGACTAGGGAGGTAGGGAATGGGCAGGGGGGATGTCCCAGAGGGAGCAGCAGGCACTGACAGGGCTGCCCCTAGGTCTCTCACAGCTCTGAGCATGGCTCCAACGGCTAAGGATGAAGCCATTACTTCTGCTGGAGGTCATATACTGTCAGATATCAAGGACTCTTTCTACCAAAAAAATTCAGTCTTGGCTACCATAAAGTGCTCAGTTTGGCATATGAAGAAAATGCTACTAACCCAAGTTTTACTATGACCGATTCTAGATGTTGTTTTCCCAAGAGTGGGCATGGGCACTGCTAATTAATCCATGCTTTTTGTTGTGCGTGTCAGCTTTCTTATAATCACCCAATACTATTTTATGTCATTGTTACAGGCAGTGTGTAAAAAAGAGGTTTCTTGGAAACTGATGGGCTAAAGAAAGTTAGTGAAGAACTCTCACAGTGTTGGCAGGTTGAGCTAGGGTTAGTGTTTCAACAAGAGTTCTGGGTGAGAGGATGCGGAAGGTGCATGAAGTTTTCACCTACAGCCACAGAACTGATCATTCTACAGACATGGGTCTCTGAGTCTATTAGAACAACTCAGAAACTGCAATTGTAATTTATGACTGCATCAGTGAAATGTTTCTCTGGTGATAAAGGAGGAACTTGATAATTAGTATTTTGACTATTCTGTGAAATCAGTAAGTTATTTTGACTACTGTCAATTCAAAAATGGGAAATATTTTATTAATGGCTACAGTCTCCTAGTACAGGTAACACTCACCAGAGAACCAGTAGCTGACATCCATTAATGATGCTTGGATTTGAACCATGTTCATTTTACAAGGGCTCATTAATGGGCTGTGTGCTGGCATTTTAGGAAGCTGTACACTGAAGATAGGGGCATCCGTCCTCCATCCCTAGATTTTGCTCAGGTGGCTTAAATTTAAACAAAAACAGTAGTTTTCAGCCTTGTTGTCCATGAGAATTATCTGGGGAGCTTTTAAAAGGCCCAGGCTGTGTCCCAGACCAAATTATTTAATAGCTCTGGGGATGGGGTCCAGGAATCAATAGTTTATAAAGCTCCCAGGTGATTCCAATGTGCAACCAGGATTAAGCACTACTGACCTACAGCTCTCCACGGGGCACTTAATTTCTCCTACTGCTCTGGCTTTACCTTGGAGATTGCAAAATAAATGTAAAAATTTTTAGAAACTTTTCAAGAAATTTATACAAAAGAATCATAATTTATATGATCATAACATATACAGAATGTATATGATTCTATATGTAGCAGACCCTGTAGTAGTGGTAGAAATAGTTAAGAGCGTAACAATAATATGATGGATTATCTCAGTCAATCATAAAAGAAACCATGTGAAGCAGGTACTATTATTACCTCCGTTTTAAAAATAAGAAAACTGAGGCTAGGGAGGCTGAAGTCTATAGGAAAGTTAAGAGAAGTTTTTATTTACCATATCCCTTTTTTATTTCCTGCTTGAGAACTTGACAAAGAAAGCATCAGAAAGAAAGGAGGCCGGGGAGCTGCCCTCCTGCAGAAAGAGCCAGATGAGGAAGTCAAGGCTCCACCAACAGAAGAGATTTGTGAGTAAATGCCTCCCTGATGAGCCAATTTTATCTGAAGGTTAGATTTCAGGTCCTGCGGCATTCATGCCCCCTCTGTAAAATAATGGCAGGCTGAGTTTTTCTTTTCTTTTTTTTCAATATCTAAAACAAAAGAGCTAATAAGTAAATGAACTAAAAGACCCCTTGGCTAAATATCACTGAAGTTAGGCTAAAAAGAGGGCAAGCGTTAAAATTCATAAAATTGGAGAAAACTAAGAAGAAAAATCACTGTGTATTACAAGATTTTAAAAACAACAAGAGCTTAAGAGGCAGGTGCTGGGTTATAGTTCAGTAATCCTTTAGCATCAGGAATGCCAGCTGATAAAGGGGAAACCTTCAGAGCCGAGACTCCCACCAGATGTCTTATAGTTGGGCCTGGCACCAGATAGGAGCTTGATACTTTCCAGTCCTCTCCTATCATGCCCTGCATGGGAGAGTGGGGGCCCAGGTTATGGGAAAGAATGTGGGAGGGGGGTAAAAAGTAGCTTTTCTTTCCACATGGAGGGAAAAAACCCCTCGACCTATGACTAACGAGGAGAATGAAGAGAGAAACTTCACAAGTGAGAGGCTTTCTTTTGTGAACATGAGATGTACTAGGCTCTGAAAATTAAAGGGGGAAGTAAAACAAAACTTGGCAGTTGGAACCATTCTTATGTTTGTTCTATACCATATATTGTCTACCATATGTTCTCTACCATATTTATATCATGTCCTCTACCCTGGGTTACTCTAGGGGAGAAATAGGAAATCAATTTGTGAAATTAAAGTTATGGGCCAGAAAATCTCAGTGTGAAGCAATTTAAATATTGCTTCCAAGGAATCTTTAATAGAAATAACTGAAAGACTTATTATTCTTAGTGTCTATTTTGTTATGTCTGGTTAGTTGGGTTGTTTTTCATCATTTATGTATTACTTTAAAAAATTGGCTAATATAATGAGGTCCAGATAAACAGATACCCATTATGTTCATGAGGAAGTCTTAAAAACATTTTTTTAAATTGATTTTTAGAGAGAGAGAAACATTGATTCAAGATTGAAGCATCAATTGGCTGCCTCCTGCATGCCTCCCCCGCCCTTTCCCCGGGGATTGAACCCAAACCTCTAGGTGCATTGGACGATGCCCAACCAACTGCGCCACACCAGCCAGGGCCCAGGAAGTCTTTTTTAATGTAAATAATAGAAAAGCTCTGATATACACAGTATTACATGTCAATTATATCTCAATAAAAAATGAAGTGCATTGTTGAAAATAAGAGAAAGTTCTGTTAGAATCTAATCTTCTGAGGATGTGAATGAGTAGTGGTAACATTTTAACATTGGGATTTTATAATCTCTCCCATTTATTTCTCCTTTCATATAAAGCTTTCCCCACTCAATTTAAGAAGGTGCTTGTCATTAAAACCACAGGTACATCAGCAAAAAAGAGTGAGTTAGCCACCAGAGAAACCATCTCATATTTTACTTAAAGGAAACTGCCCAGAAAGAGAAGTAACTGTATCTACTTGGATAGTACCTATTCCCTAGAATAAATCAGTTTGGATTCTTAAGTTTACCTTGTGAAAGAAAAGGAGCAAAATGGAGTTGGTATTGCCAAGAGAGAAATCTAAAATGGAGCCAGGAGGCCTCTGAGAAGCTGAGCTAACACACTCCCTTCATGCGAAACTGAAATTTTGAACTGGGCTAAATCAAATGGCTACATCCTGATACAGATCCCGGAACTGGCTCTGCATCACTGAACTCAGTATTTAAAAAAATAAAATTTTCATCTAGCAATAGAAATAAGCAATTAATCATTTTTAGCATAGTGTAAGTCTGCTTGCCAGCACCAATCACAGCTCTTTGAAAGCACTTCTATAATCCCTTTGGAAGCTCCCCTTTTTCTGTCTTTGTAAACTCTGTCTCTTTCCCCCTCACAATTAGTGTTTCTACCCAAATCTGTGCCTCCAAAATTGTTAAAAGACCCCCAGATAAAGTTTTTGTTTGCCTTGCTGTTCTCAGTCAAAACCAATTGACAACCTCAAGTGAAAATGGAACAAATGAAGGCTACTTACTGAGAGATAAATTATTCCATAAATGATCAGCCAGATCCCTTGTTCATAACAAA
The DNA here is from genome assembly GCF_964146895.1 of Miniopterus schreibersii. Lineage (NCBI taxonomy): Eukaryota > Metazoa > Chordata > Mammalia > Chiroptera > Miniopteridae > Miniopterus > Miniopterus schreibersii. Next base: position 44,666,290 of record NC_138118.1, read on the forward strand.
ATTAACTCATTCACTTATACTCTCTGCATAATTTATTAAGCATGTTATGTTTTCCATGGTGCATTAAAGGAGGGAGTAGCATGGTCTCATTCAAGTGAAGCTAATTTAAGTCATTGGTTGATGATCTATAGTCTGATATTGCCACCTTTCTCTATCATGTGCATTCCTGGTGATCAAAAGAAACACATGGTTTATTTTGACATTCAAATTTTTTAAATTTTGATTCTTCTCAAGTTTTTGGCATCCTACTTGGAAATGAGATGGACTGTCTTGGAAATAATGTGGTGCCAAAACACAGTTGACATACACTTACTTATTTCCTATCCTACTTTCAGCCTAGCTTGCCTGATGCTTGCTTCCCCACCCACAGGATATGTTCACTTGAGAAAAGCAAACTAGTCTTTATTACAAGTCTATCTTAGGTATCATCATGTTAGGGATAAATACTTATGCTTATAAAATCATGTAATATGGTCCAAAACCAAACATAAATGTTTTTCATTCAGTGTTTTAGATTATCTGTGCAATTGTCCCCCATTAGCAGAATTAATCAAGAGTTAACTATTGCCTGACCAGCATAGCTCAGCGGTTGAGCATTGACCTATGATCCAGGAGATCAAGTTTCGATTCCCAGTCAGGGCACATTCCGGATTTCAGGCTCGATCCCCAGCAGGGGGAGTGCAGCAAGAAGCCAATCAATGAATCTTTCTCATTGATGTTTCTATCTCTCTCTGAAATCAATAAAAACATTAAAAAAAAAGAGAGTTAACTATTAAGTGCTTAAGATTGTTCAAATTTTCATTATTTCAGACACATTTTTCTTTGGAATTCATATATATACTGTTTCTAAAAAATGTACAATTCTTAAGAACTCTGGTTCTATGGAAGCCCTGTGTCATTTATAAGTGGCAGGTTTTCCAGTCATGCTGGAGTGGACAGAGGAGAGATTGCATGATAAATGCTGGTGCTGGAGACTCTGTATGAGTCTCCTTTGGCCATAAGCCTATTTATAATCTAAAATATTTTCCCCAACACCTTAAAACTGCAAAAATATCATGGAAAAATTAAGGAGTTCTGACATATGGAAAATTCAAGTACATTTCCAAATGTTCAGTTTTGAGTAATTATTTGATGTAAGTGGTTTTATATATGTTAATTCAAATGATCAACCCACATGAATCTGGCATATAGAAAAGTAAATTTTAATCACTGATGTGTGCAGTTCTTGGTCTCCTTCCAAGAGCCAAATGACAGTTTGCATTGCACTGCTTGAAAAACATTCTCTCCCACCCCCAAATACTGCCCTGTATATGAAATGAGAATTTTTACCCACTTTTCAAATAAATCAGACATTACTTTAATAAATATATTACATGTACAAATACTTTAAAAAGTCAAACAGTACTGCAAGTCTTATAACAAAAAGTAACAGTATTTTGTTTCCTGCCTTGTCTTTTCCTGTCCCTCAGAGGCTTGAGCTGTTTCTTCTGGCATTAACTTCCATATTTCTAAGTAATATACATCCACTGTGACCTCTGTGCATCTGGTTTAGACACTCACCATTAAAAAGGCTTAATTTTCTTTATGACAGGTGAATATTCTTCCCTTTCTCCCAATATAATTATACTTCAAATTTGTTTAGGTCTATACATACTCAGTGTTTTCATTATAATGACTATATAAAGATTATTCACTGCTGAGTCAGAAAGTTAATATGATGCCATTTCCTTTCTTGATTTATATTTTATTGTTCCTAGAGTTAATAATTGACTTCTTAATTTACTCCTTTTTTTTGAACATCTGATTGAGTCTTTCCCACAACCTCCAACAGCTTTACAAAATGCTCTCATATAAATGCCAAATATATGGTAACGGAAGATGATTTGACTTTCAGTGGTGGGTACACAATGCAATATACAGATGATGTATCATAGAAATGTACACTTGAAACTTATATGACCCTATTAACCAATGTCACCCCAATAAATTTGATTAAAAATGCCTCTCAGTATGATTTTCTACATGGTCACATTTGTCATTTAATTTACTGGTCTGTTTCTCCCCTGGAGACATCCCTCCTAGGGTCCTCTACTTTTCAGCTCCAGTCTTGACTGGCTGTGCTCTGTCCCGGAGGAGAGGTGTCAGGCTTGGACTTCTTCTCACTCTCACATTGGAGGCTTCCTTCATCTCTTTCCTGTACTGGATCTTTACTTGTCTTCTTCTCTTGGTTCACTCCTTTTGGTTTTGTGGAACACAGTCTTCACTAATTTTCTGAGTAATGGTGCACAGAGATAAATTTTTTGTGTGCTTGCATGACTGAAAAGTTCTTTTTTCCACCTTTCTGTTTACGTTAGTGTGGCTGGATATAGAATTCTCAGTTAAAGATAATTTTCTTTTAATATTTTGTATTTTGAAGTCATTGCTCTATTGTCTTCGAGGTTCCAATGTTTCTATTGAGAAGTCTAATACTCTTATTCTTTAACCTTTACATTTTGACCATTTGTTCTTTCCAGAAGCTTTTTAGTATCTTCTCTTTCTCCCTGGTGTTCTAAAATTTCATTATGATGTATTTTGGAGTATACCTTTCTTCATTCATTATCTGAGTACTTGGTAGCCTTTTCAAACTAGAAATTAATATCACCCTGTCTTAGGAAAGTCTCTTCCATTTCTTTAAAAATATCTTCCTCACTATCTTTAAGTTCTTTCTAGAACTCCTATTAGTTTGATGTTGGGCATTCTGGATTGATACTCCATTTTCTTACCTACTCCCATCCCCATATTGTCTATCTCTTTTATGTTCTATATTCTGGGAGATCCTTACACTGAAAAATTACTTGGCTACACTATTTTAAAATTTCAAGTGTTCTTACTTAGTCTTTAATTGTTCTTTTTAAAAAAGCACAGTATCATATTCTTGTTTTGTGCTTCTCTTAGCTTTTGGAGCATTTGAATTATAGTTTCTTGGACATTTGATTTTGTTCTGTCTGTCCTATTTCTGTTTCTCCTGAGCTCTGTTTTTTTGTTGTTTTTTTTTTTGTTTTAGTTTCTTCATTTCATGTTGGAGACTTTCTTGAAATGTTATATGATCATTTTCTATCTATTTATATTAAATAACTGAGGCACAAAAAGATGGTTGGAAGTTCTCTGTGTATAAGCAGGAATAGGGCTTTACTTCAGGGAAACTAAATGTCCAGCTGACATTTTTGGGAAAACTATCCAAATTTCAGGACCTATAGTTCTTTGATGTGGTTCAGTCTCTTCAGAAAAGGAACCTACAGCCTTTTGCTTAGGAGATAGGATTCTGGATATTGGCATACTTAATGGGGAAAGGGAAGAAAACTCTGAGAGTCTCACTGTTCACTTTGCAGTTTGACTTAATTCTCCTATTTAAAGTGTAATACTTCTGCCCGTCTGGGCGTGGCTCAGTGGTTAAAGCGTCGACCTAGGATCCAGGCGATCAGGGTTCGATTCCCGGTCATGGCACATGCCCAGGTTGTGGGCTGCAGCCGACCAATGACTCTCTCATCATTGATGTTTCTGTCTCTCCCTCTCCCTCTCCTTTCCTCTCTTTGAAATCAATAAAGATATATTAAAAAATAAATAAATAAAGTCTAATACTTCTTCCTCCTTGGTGCCTGGTGTCCTTGAGTCATTTTTTTTCAGGGCATGAAACTTCATTTTCTATGGGGGTGGAGGAAGGTCTGTCTCTTGCTCATACTAGGTGGAGGTAAAATTCTGAGGCATTCTATCTAGTCCTTACATAGTCTTTCAAATACCTTTCCCTCTTTTAAGCCACAGCTGTCCTCCTGTGGTGCTCAATGTCTCCAAATTCTAAGACTCTTTAAAAGCTCCACAGAGGAGAGCTTTGGCTTGCTTGTCATCTCCCTTGCCTGTGGTACATAGGATCAACTTCACTTGTTGGATAAGTCATTTACCATTCTTCTATTTGCTTTCTCTCTCCATATATTGCGATTTGGGATGGTATGTACCTTTTTGTTTAATTCAAGAAGAAGTTTGTACTTTTGCTTTTGTTCTCTCTATTGTTTTAGCTTGCATTTTGTTTGTTTGTTTGTTTTTGTTTTGAGAGAAGGGTCATACATTATAGGATAAAAAAAGAGGAGCATATATTTCCTCAAATAGTCTGTATGCATGTGTCAAAATAGCTGTTCAAATCATTGAATAAAATGTTAGTCTAACAGGTTGTTTGCTCATAATATGTGGACTGACAAAAATACTGATAAAATATTTTCTAAGGCAATATGTTATAATAGAAAAGAGCATAAGCTCTGAGGTTTGAAGGACTTGAGTTTGAATCTGAGCTGGTTTTTCCAGCTTTCTCATCTTGGAAATTTATGTAACCTCTTTGAACCTTAAATTCTCTATATCATTACCAAAGTGAGAATTGTAGTAAGGATTAAGTGAATGTGTGTAAAGATTTTAGCGTAGTGCCTGGCACTCTCCAGGTAATAGTTTAGAAATCCTGAAGACATAGGTCTATGGATTGAATTGTGCCCACAACACCCACCCCTCCCCCATCAAAGTTCATATGTTGAAGCCCTAGTCCCCAGTGAGACTGTATCTAGAGACAGGATCTGTGAGAAGGTGATAAAAGTTAAATGAGGTAATAAGGGTGGCACACTAATCCAATAAGGCTGGTGCCCCTGTACGAAGAGGAAAGACACCAGAACTCTCTATCTCCACCATGTGAGGACACACACACAGAGTGGAGTCCATCTACAAGCCAGGAAAAGAACCTTCACCAGGAGCTAAATCTGATCATGCTGGCACCTTGATCTCAGACTTCCAATCTCCAGAACTAAGGAGATAAATTTCTGTTGTTTAAGCCACCTAGTCTATGGTACTTGTTATGGCTGCTTGAGCTGATTAATACACCTACTAACCGTATATTTTATGAAAAAATGTTTATTAGCCATTGGACTTTACATATCTATTGCAGAAAATGAAGAAGACATCAATGAAGAAACAAAGATATTTGTCATATATTCTTATACAAGTTTAGGACAATAGTGGTACCTAACCAGTACTGTATTAGAATCACTGAACTATATAGGTGAGTAGTGAGGATGATTGGCACTACCAAAGTAGTCTTTATATCCAACACCAGCTGCTGGGTGTCAGAAGTGGGCTGGACCCACAAGGTTGGTGCCAGAGAAATGGGTGGAGGATAGGTAGAGAGAAAAATATAAATACCCCATATTGAAATAAATCAGCTTACTATTGGCAACTTTAGTAATTACTTTAATAAAGATGAATATGTACAGATGGCAAATTCTTCCCAAGTGAGAACTTTTACATCTAGGAAAAATTAAAAAGATAAATAGCTTCCACTAATGTAATTGTGTAACATAATAACAAATTGTTCATATTGAAAAATGATCCCTTATTACCATATTATAATGAACATGTGGTCTTTCATAATACCAAGCTTTAGGAAGAAAGCTCTAAAAGATAGTAATCTTAGGTGGTTTCTATCTTTACACAAACAAAATTATTCCTGGTTCATTATGGCTGTAACATTTAGTCAAGCCAATGGGGGATAGAGGCCACTTATCGTCATTGCTCTATGGGAAGGCCACAGGTAGACTTTTAGTTTTTCCTTTTAAATAATTTTTTATTTTTCAGTTACAGTTTACATATAATATAATAGTTTCAGGTCCACAACCCCATGATTAGACATTTATATAACTTACAAAGTGATCACCTCAATAAATCTAGTACCCATCAGACACCATACATAGTTATTAGACTATTATTGACTATATTTCCTGTGCTGTAACTTACATCCCCATTACTATTCTGTAACTACCAATTTGTACTTCTAAATCCCTTCGCCCTTTTCACCCAGTCCCCCAGCCCCCCTCCCATCTGGCAACCATCAAAATGTTCTCTGTATCTATGAGTCTGTTTCTGTTTTGCTTATTTGTTTATTTCGTTATATAGATTCCACATATAAGTGAAATCATCTGGCATTTATCTTTCTCTTTCTGACTTATTTTGCTCAGCACAATACCCTCTAGGTCCATCCATGTTGTTGCAGATGGCAAGATTTCATTCTTTTTAATGGCTGAGTCATACTCCATTGTATATATCCACCACCACTTCTTTATCCATTCACTTATTGATGGACACTTAGGATGCTTCCACATCTTAGCTATGTAAATAATAGTTCAATGTACATATGAATGCATATGTCTTTTCAATTTAGTGTTTTGAGTTTCTTCACATAAATACCCAGAAGTGGAACTGTTGTGTCTTTCTTTTTCTCATCTTATAGCCTTTGTTTTAAAGTCTATTTTGTCTGGTATACTATTGCTACCCCAGGTTTTTGTTTGTTTGTTTGTTTCCATTTTCATGAAATACATTTTTTTATCTCTTTACTTTTAGTCTGTGTGGGTCTTTTGATCTGAAGTGTATCTCTTGTGGACAGCATATGTAAGGGTCTTGTTTTGTTATCCATTCAGCCACCCTGTGTCTTTTGATTGGAACATTTAATCCATTTGCATTTAGAGTAATTGTTGATACAATCAATGATTCTCCCTCACTGATGATTTGACCTCTCCCTCTCCCTTCCTCTCTATCTGAAAATCAACAAAAATATATTTAAAGTAATTGCTGATAGATATGTATTTATTGCTATTTTATCATTCATATTTTTTTATTTTTTTCTTCTTAAAGAACACCCTTTAACATTTCTTATAATATTGGTTTGGTGGTGTTGAATTCCTTTAGATTTTTCTTGTCTGGGAAGCTCTTTATCTGTCCTTTGATTCTAAATAGTAGCTTTGCTGGGTGAAGTTATCTTGGTTTTAGGTCTTTGCTTTTTATCTCATGGAGTATTTTGTGCCAATCCCTTCTGGCCTGCAAAGTATCTATTGAGAAATCAGCTCATGGGAGCTCACTTGTAGGTAACTAACTGCTTTTCTCTTGTGGCATTTAAGATTCTCTCTTTGTATTTTACCTTTGCCATTTTAATTATGGTGTGTCTTGGTGTGGGCCTCTTTGGGCGCATCTCTCTGCACTTCCTGGACTTGTGCATCTTTTTCTTTCACCAGGTTAGGGAAGTTTTCTGTTATTATTTCTTCAAATAGGTTTCCAATTCTTTGCTCTCTCTTTTCTCCTTCCAGCACCCTCATGATGTGAATGTTGGTCCACTTGAAGTTGTCCCAGAGGCCCTTTAAACTATCCTCATTTTTTTTTTAAAATTCTTTTTTCTTTTTGTTGTTCTAATTGCATGTTTATTGCTTCCTTATCTTCCAAGTCACTGATTTGATGTTCTGCTTCAACTACTCTACTGTTGGTTCCCTATAATGTACTCTTCATTTCAGTTGTTGTAATTTTCATTTCTGAGTGGTTCCTTTTTATGTTTCTATCTCTTTTATTATGTTTCTTATCTCTTTATTCAAGTTCTCACTGAGATCATTGAGCATCCTTATAACCAGTGTTTTGAGCTCTGCATCTGGTAGATTGCTTGTCTCCATTTTGTTTAGTTATTTTTCTGGAGTTTTGTTCTGTTCCTTTGTTTGGGACAAATTTCTTTGTTTCCTCATTTTGGCTGCCACCCTGTGTTTGTTCCTATGTATTAGGTAGAGCTGCTACATTTCCTTGACTTAGTAGAGTGGTCTTATGTAGTAGGTGTCCAGTAGGGCCCTGTGATGTGGTTCCTGGGTCACTGGAGCTGTGTGCTCTGGGTGGGTTCTGCCCCTTCATATGGGCTGTGTTCAGTCTCCTGTTGGAGTTTAGCCTTCATTGCTGTTGGCATTTCAATGGGAGGAACTTCCCCCCAGGCTGATTAGCTACTGTGAAAGATCTGATGGACTCTCTTCAGTAGGGCTCTGGTGCCCACTGAGTCCTCCCCTTGAGTGTGTTGCTTGTGGAGGTGGTTGGTTGGTGCTCTGGCATGGTGTGAAGCTGTTCACCAGGTGTGCTGGATCTGAGGCCTCCTGGGAGGTGCATGGAAAGGTCAGCCTCCACCTGAGCTCTGCCCAGGGTCACGCAGCATGAGCTATAAAGAGATCTTCAGATGGCTGGTACTTGTGCTGGGCTTAGATGTTCCAGGGAGAGGGCAAGCTGTGAACCAAGACTGGCAGCTGCTAGTGCTGAACCTGGGGCCACTTAACAAGAGGTATGGGGTATGCAGAGACCTGATGCTACTTGTTTGAGAGAGCTTAAGAAAGTCTGTAGCATGAGCCAAGATAGGCTATTTGTATGGAAAAGCCACTGGAAACAGCTTGGGTAAGCCTGAAAGTTGGGTGGGGTGGGGTCTCAGGCAATCACCAGGGTAGGGCTAACAGTATGAGCCAGGTTGATGGAGACTCAGATATGGTGCTAGCCTGTAGGTTCTATGTAGGGAGGGCTCATCAAGGAAACAATGGTCTCTGCCAGCACTTCTGTCTGGGAGAAAGCTGCCCCTCCAGCCCTTGCCCTGATGCCAGACAATTCAGTTGCTCCCCATATGTCCCTGGCACCTTTTGCAGTGCTGCATTAGTGCTGGAGCTCAGAGCAACTGAGCCCTAGTAAATCAGTGTGGAGCCCTTTAAGAGGAAACCCTGGGACTCCAGAAGCCCTCTGTCTCACTCAATCTCTGCTGGTTTTCACAGTCAGAAGTTATGGGGGTGTCTTTTCTTGGCACTGGAAACATTGGCTGGGGGGTGTGGTGCGGGGCTGGGACCCTCACTCTTAAGGGAGACCTCCACAACTGAGATATCCCTTCCAATTTTTAACCAGCACATGTGGGTGTGGGGCCAGCCTATTTTATTTCTCTACCCTTCCTACCAGTCTTGATGTGGCTTCTTCTTTATATCCTTAGTTATAAGACTTCTGTTGAGTTAGACTTCAAGTGGTTCTGAATGATGGTTGGTCTCTAGTTTAGTTGTAATCTTAATGTTGTTGTTAGAGGATGTAACTACAACATTTACCTATGCAGCCATCTTGACTGGACACCACAAGTGGACTTCTTTATTTCTAAATTATGGTTGCTTTTAGTTTACCAGTGGTTTTTCTAGCCACTCGGAGTAGAAACAGACAAACAATATGTCTGTCACAAAGCAGGTGCTCATTTATCATTTGTGGACTGGAATGAATGCTCTTTCCCCAGAAAGTTAGATCTGTTGAATATAATCTAAGAACTTGAAATGAAAGACAAGTCACTAAATTATGCTCCTAAGTGTTTAACTAGCACTCAAGATTGAGTGATGATTTCCAGAGAGTATCTGACATTGAGAAACTGAATAACTTTCATTTGACCAAAAGAGAAGCCTTAGCCAAGGTTGGGAAGGATTCAAAAGCCTCTCATAGCACTAAAAATTGTCTTTAGACTGCATTGTCATCATCATCATCATCCTTTGTACTTAGTGAGAAAACACATCAGAGGTACTCAAAGCATTACTGAGCCTATCTAATTAGTTGTACAATATTCATAGTTTCCATATCTATACCCTTATCATTTAATGTCTATGTTGGTGTCCTGAATTGCATATAACCCTGACTTCATTTAAAAGGTTTATCTGTATGAAAAATTAGATGACTGAATCAAGTTTCTGAGAAAACATTGTTAAAATAGTCATTGTCCACCTTTAAAATGCAATTGAGTTATTTCATAATAGTTATATATTAGAAACTACTTTACATTATAAGACTGTAATAACCTTTATGCTAAGAATTCACATAACAGCTTAAAATTAACCATCAAATCCTTTCCTTTTATAATAATAATAATAATGTCTATGCCCTGAAAATAGTGGTATTAGCAATGGTACAATGCAACTTAATTATATTCAGGAATTTAATTATTTGGTCTCTAGGACTAGAATGTTATTCATTGTTTTTTTCCTCAAAGAGGTGTTACATCATCAGGCACAAATAACCTAGAGGGTGGGTTAAATATGAAGTTTGAGCCTGTCTCTTTGGAGGAATATTAGGATAAGGAGGACTATCTTGGCTTGTTCATAGAATCTTATAAAGAACCAGAGAAAGAAGGAAAGTCTTAGGAAGTCTAAGAAAGTCTTCTTAAGATTGGATCTCAGGTTCTGTCCCATCTTATTCTTGATGATTCCTCTTCTGTGCTCTGGGATAACAAGTTAAAATTACCTCCCAATATGAAAACGCTTATGAAGGTTTTAACCAGGTCTTGCAGATGCCCTTCTTTACTTAGGCTAATACCCTCAGGTCCTTCCAGCATTCTCAGTCTCTTCATCATACTGTTTTGGAAGTTCTGTAGTTCTTCACTGTCTTTCTTTAAAAGAAGTGCCTGGAATTGAAAGCAATATTTAACTATAGCAAAAGCTGAGCAGATAAAAACTAGGCCAATATATCTCTTGTTCTGAACACTATTAATATAACCTAAGACTGAATTTGTGTTTTTTAGGGGGTCACATCCAATTGTGGTCATAGTATATTTACAGCAAACTAACTGCTCCTTCCCCAGAACTTTTTCACAAAAAAATGGTAAACCCATTCTTTCTCCATCCTTTGCGTGTAGAGATGATCAATAGCCTTATGGAATATAAGCATGTTAGTTTAGACCACTGATTCTTAATCATGGGTCATGTTCCCTCCAAGGATCAATCAGAATCTCTGGAAAAGGTAGAGTTGGGTAGGTGGGTAGACACTGGTGACTAGTTTAAAAAGCATGTTCAATATAGTTTTATATGTGAAAAATGAAAGAGAATGTTGGTAAACTCTCAAGAAATGAGAAGTCAAGGTGTCCCAGTTATTACCTCAGTCGCAAGTTATACTTCTTTACCTGCTCTGCAAAAATTGAGATGAGCCTTTTAAATGTTTTTCCTTTGTTAGCTAGTATGATGTTAAGCTTTGTCAGTTAAGGGTGTGGCAGAGATATTGTAGGAGATGAGATGCCTCCTTGTAAACAGCTGTTTCTGGCACCCAGGACAGATTTCCGGCAAGTTCCACCGTTGTGCACCACAATGACTTTCTGCCATTCACTAAGTCACAGCTCTTCCTTCTCCAACAAGATCTGGATCTTGATCCCGAGGTAGGGGTAAGGGAGCCTCTTCCTTGGACACTCTAAAATTCTAAGGGTAGTGGCTACTACTTGTATCTGATTTCCTTCTCTTCTTTAGAGCTCTTTACTTTTTCATTAGCCAATCTCTTGTTCCAATACCCTGTTATAAATAATAATTCTTTATATTTAACTTTCCTTGTTTAAGTTACTATGTGATTTTTCTCTCCTAATAGGACCTTGACTGTCTACAAGGGCCATGAGAAAGAACTGGCTCCAAGTGATAAAGATCAAGTAAGTAACTAACTCCAGAATGCCTGGCAAATGTAAAACAAAACAGTGGAGCAACTCCTGCCTTGCATCATCTGGTGCTGAGTTATTAGAGTCACTTCCTGCTCATAGTGTTCCTGGCCTCCCATTGATGCTGTCCATCTTGCTCTACCATCTTAGAAACCTCAGTTTTCATCTCCCTTCTGCCAGCATTATTCACCCAGACAAATTTGCATGCTGCCCTCCACAAGGCAACCTATATTGTCATAACCACCCATGCCTTTTCTGCATGTTATGACCTCTTTCTTGCATACTTGTTTTCCTCTTCTGAACAAGTCCTACCACCTTATGAACCTGGTTTAACATTCAGTTTCTCTAAAAAATCTTTCTAGATAAACCTTATCACATATTATTTGGTCATTTGTCCTGTATCTGCCCTTGACACTTCTGTGGCCTTGGTGTACATATCAATATAAAATATGCATTTTAAATGTTTGAAATCTCTTTAATAAGTCTGTTGTGACTCTGAAAGTAAATCACCAACTCCTCAAAGGCAGGGACCTTGTCTTTCATTTCTCCCATATGTCTTTCTTGAGGGACCTGGTACTATGCTCACTGGAGGCTTTTTACTTAGTCAGAGCTAACTGAATCACTAGGGACAGCTAATCTTCAGTTCTTTGTCAGTTATCTGACAAATGATGTGTTGACATCTGCTGCAGGAGAATAAAATGCACAAAGACATATCCATATCTTTGAGGCATAAATGACATTTAAAAATGCACATGGTCCAGTTTATACATTTTCTACTTAAGAGTAGTGGTCAGAGTGAACCCCATCCAAGGTGGCATCAACATTGTGTTAAGCTGAAGAGTCAGCTAAAGGTTACAGAGTATTTGTGTCAATATGGCTGGGATACAGATGGCTATAGCTACTATAAGTAGCTTCTTAAGCAGTTTTCTCAACACCTCTTATGCATCAGTTGGCAAGTCTGAGTCACGACCAGTGAGCTGGAACATAGCCATGGCATCAGCACTGAAGCCAGGCTTTGAGCAACATTAGCTCTGCAGGGTTGGAAATGTACAATGACAGATAACAGAAGGCCTGCTAACCAGCTTCCATGTGGAGATGAAAAGGGCAGGCAACGAAATGTTGTGACATCTTCTTGAGGATGACCTAAGGAGCTACACTATAAACACTGCAGAAGCAGCAAGCCAGTCAACCTGGCTTGTGGCCTTCAGAGGCAAAGTTTAACCTGTGGGACCACAAAATTCTGGGGAGTAAAGAAGCAGAACTGTGAAGAGTGACCAGGAGCAGCTAACTTCCCAGAAGATGTGCAATGAGTTGGGAGCTCCTGATCCCTCATCAATCTTTATCACCATGCAAAAGCACATGAGCATCAGTGATGTCAACAGTATCTTTCTATGAATACAGGGGCAGCAAGTGAGACAGGTCTAATATTTCAGAAGAAATAAAGGAGAACAGTGAGACTGCAAAGGAGAGAAGGGATTTTCTGATCACCAGCTGGTAACATATATAAGATATATTTGGTGGTAGTATTACAATTACACTAAAAGAATAAAACAGAAACGAAATTTATTTGAAAGAATAAAAGATGACATTTTATTTAGCAATATCCTCAGACACTTAGGCATAGGACATTTCCAAGATATCTTAAGTTAATGTTGATATGACTTGTGCTGAAGACAGTCACTAATCCCCTGGGTTTGAGACATTTGCTTCATATCTGATACCAAGAAACATTCCCACTTATGGTGCAGCCTCCCCAAATTATGGCCTAAATGTCCAAAGGCATTATTATTAATCAACGAGAATAGAAATTGGGGTCAATTCTTAATTTCTTTAAAAAGAACTAACCTTTAGTTAAAATTACATAGAAAAATCCTATGAAAGTGGTACACTTAATTTTAACTGAAAAATCCTCAATTTAGCTTTAGGGAATCTTAGTAATGTCAATCAATAAATCTTTTTCTTTCTCTCTCTCCACACACATACACACACACACTGCCACGTATTTCCAATGGTCAGAAAATTCTGCTACTGGTTGTAATAATTTAGCAATTCTGCACATGCAGTAAGATCCTTGACAATTTCCACCTGATAGGGCCACAAGGGGAAGATTTATTACCAAATTCAGTATTCCAACAACATAAGCAGGTTCAAAGTAAATATTATTAATGTCATAACTGATATCTCCCCATGAGATTTTTGTAAATATAAAAGGATCTTGGTAAATCATCAGATTAAAAAAAATCACTGAACACTTTATTTTTGTTGTTTGTCAAATTCTACAGCTTGATTTGCCAGTATCTGAGGATTATGTATGCCAGGGAAGTGCTGTGTTTTGATTTCTGGTGCTTTATCTTAGCTGAATATGGCAGTGGTTTAGGCAAGGCTTAGTCTAGGGTAGTAGCTGCAGCAATAAAGTACTGTTCTATTTAAGACTTTCTTGGTAATGTACCTAATACATTACCTTCAATAAGATTCCATACCCGTGCTCAATTACCAGCATGGATGTAAAACAGGAGTGGACCATGTGTATCTGATTGTTAATGGACAAAGAACAGTTATTACTGTCATACACCTTAGACTTGTGCTTCCTTCTGTCTGCTCTCCAAGCCTTTCCATACAAGGCACTCAAGAGTTATCTGTGGGCACAGCTCCCCTGACCCCAGAGGAATGTTAGAAACCCTGCCTACCTTGATGATTCAGGATGAAAAGGGTCATAAATTTGCTACCTTTAATAGGTTACAGACATCTGGTTTGGATAATTCATGGTTACAGTTATTTCCTGATATCATTTATTGTAAGAGCAGCAGTCAACTGCAGAGCAGAATGTTAGTTTTCAATAACTCTCTCCCTATAATACCACATAATGAGTCAAAAGTGCTTTCTTTGGATTCTGCCTTAGGGGCAGTATAGTTTGGCAGTTTGATCATGGATCAAATTTTAGAAATTCAGAGTTCTAATCTGATTCTCAACATCGAGCAGCCACACTATGCAAGGAACTGTCTTAAGTGGTGAACTCTTCCTCCTCTGTTATTCAGAAGGTCATTCAGTACAAATAATAAAAGGGATCATATCTTCATGGGGACCTACCAAAAGCAGGAGGGTCTTTACAATCGTAGTACAGCCCAGGAAGAGACCTGATTTTGTGGATAACCCTGATCACCCCAAATCTGTCTGATATTGCAGTATCTTCTTCCAGTTACTTCTGAATACTTCCCTTCCATCATCAGAAAAACCTACACTCCATAATTTGGTTACAAAAGCAGCAGGAAGCGTGTTCCATCAATTAAATAATTTAGTTTCTAAATGTTCTCAGCCAAGACATCCCAGTACTTCATAATATCTAAAATTCTTTTGTATCCCCACAATGTCCAGCATCCATATGTCAAAAATCTTAAATTACATAGACTTGTTTACTAGATTTGGGACCTCAGGTCACTACAAAAGGGACCATAAAAGTGCTTAGTATTGGCCTGGCCCATGTGGCTCAGTTGACTGGGCATCATCCTTTGCACAGAAACATTGCCTGTTAGATTCCCTGTCAGGGCACATGCCTGGGTTGTGGGATCAATCTCTAGTAGGCAGCGTGCAAGGAGCAGCCAATCAATGTTTCTCTCTCTCATTGATGTTTCTCTTTCTCTCTCCCTCTCCCCTTCTCTCTCTAAAAAATAAAAAATAAAAAAAAATTAAAAAGTGCTCAGTATTAAGGCAAATATTAAGGTACTTAAATTAGAGAACAAAGAGAGTATATTATGCAAATCAAAGCAATTCAGCTTATTGTAGATTCCTATTTGGGAATCTAAAAAAAAGAATGCAAGTTGAAAACCTTCTGCCTCTGATAACACCTGTAACTGTAAAGAGTTGGACTCTTGAGGCAGGAAGTCTGATGTTCAGGGCCTAAGTGTCTTTGGGGTTGATAATTAGTCATACATACCAACCTCTCTGGAAAGCAATCTTGGAAAGAACAGGCACTCATGTTTAAAATGGTAGGTCCTGCCCTGCTGGGCATGGCTCAGCAGATGAGCATCGACCTAGGATCCAGGTGACTGGGGTTCGATTCCTGGTCAGGGCACATGCCTGGGTTGTGGGCTCGATCCCCAGTCAGGGGTGTGCAGGACACAGCCGATCAATGACTCTCTCATCATTGATGTTTCTATCTCTCTCTCTCCTTCTCCTTTCCTCTCTCTGAATTCAATAAAGATATATTAAAAAAAATTAAATTAAAAAAATAAAATGTTAGGTCCTGAAGCCGTGCATATTTTGATTAAAGTGAAAAAAATTACACTTTATTAACACTTTAAAATGTTACTTTTATTTAAATGAAAATGACTATAGTACATTGTGTTGTTTATTATTACTGAGTATATGCCACGTGTGAGAGTGGAAGTTATTAAAGCCTGTCAGGCAAATTCGCTCTGGTGTGACTATGGGAGGGAAGATGACAGCTGGCTAGCTAGGGTATTATTTTGGAAACTTTGATGAAGTTTCATAATGTGACTACCATGTAAACATTTTAAACGTTGCCATCTTTGTGTGGGTTAACTGTGATTGTATTTGGTTGGTAAATTCATATTCAGTGCCTGAAAGCCTCCAGGGTACAGTTCACAAATTGGTAAAAATTTCCTCTTGAAGTCCAAGTTTAAGTGGGCCATTGACCACTTAGTGACTGAAAGTTGTTTGTAATTTGGAGGTGTGGGACAGCCAATGAACAAAGGAGGCTGGTGTTCGCATCACAAATGATTAGTGATATTAGTCTCAGCAGAAAGATCAGTGATGAAAAGGATAATACGATCTTATCTTTCTTTTATGGATAAGGTATAGGGGTGAAGAATTCAGGGAGGTGTGGTAGACACTTTGAAGACAGACAATGCCAAGTGTAACTTCTCTATCTGCTGGAATACCACGCTTATTACTGCTGCCTGGCTTTTGCTCATAAATGGGAGGATTTGGGTCTCACTTACTATGGAAAAGAGATGAGCCACACTTTGCTTGTAGAACAAAAAAGCAAATTTGTAAGTTTGTTGTTTAAGCTGGCTGTGTTCTGTGATAGGCTCTAAAATGCCAAATGCAATTACAGACATTGTTTTCAAGTAAATGTCATAATTAATACAGAATGGTTACCTTCTTTTCACACATTTTGCTTGGTGGACAACAACATATTCAATTTAATTGGTGTCTTTTAAATAATTGCAAGATACTTAAAACTATCCAGGTGGAGACTTACTGCAAAAACTACCTTAGTGAAGAATTCATCTGACTATATATGATTTGCAGAGATGCTTTTAAAAATTTGAAGCAAGAAGAGCCTTCTACATATAACCTACAGGCAAGTGTCACCTAAACTATTGTGAGAAGAATACAGATGAATATTTAATTCTTCATAGTTTTTAAGGAGGTGAAAACATGATGCTTATTATCTATAAACCATCTCAATGCTTAACATTGACATGTCAGTCAATTGGAAAGCACTTTTTATACTTGAACCCAGATTTATTTTTCTTTGCTCTTTAATGAATTCTCTGGAGATAAATAGCTCTTCTATATGATAACCCAAGACACGTCATCTTTTTCCACTAGGGAAAGAAAGAAGAAAAGCATACCTTTATAAATCCCAACCTTCCATTTTTACAGTGCTTCAACTTTTTTTGAGTTGAAGGGATACCACTAAATGGTCTCTCAAAGAATATTATCCATCCATCCATCCATCCATCCATCCATCCATCCATCCATCCATCCATCCCTTTCTCTCTGGGAGCTCAGTTAAAGCTGTTAGCCAGGTACCTCAGTTTCTTTCATCTGGATCTCTCCACCTGGTTGTTTGGGCTTTCTCACAGCTAGATTCCAAGAAAAAGATGTTTTTTTCTAAATTTGAAAGCATAACCTGAAGAGCTCTTAAGATACAGATTCCTAAGTTATTCCGAGTCACTTCTGCAACACACTCTTGGTCAAATGGGCCAAAGAGTCAGCCCAGATTGAAAGAGAACTGTCAAAATCACATTGCAAAAGAGTATGTGGGAGGAGAAAATATTTGCTAAGCAAATATCTGTTTTGTAGCTAGGAAATACAAAGAACTCTTACAACTTAATGATAAAAAACCAAACAACTCAATTAAAAATGGGCAAAAAATTTAAGTAGGAATTTCTCCAAAGAAGATATATAAATGTCTAATAAATGCATGAAAAAAAGCTCAGCGTTACTAGCCATCAAGGAAACGCAAATGAAAACCACAATGAGAGAACACCTTACATCCACCAAAATGACAAAATAAAAACAGACAGATAATAAGTGTTGGTGAGGCTGTGAAAAAACTAAAACCCTCACTCACTGTTGATGGGAAGGTAAAATCATGCAGCCACTGTGGAAAACAGTCTGGTCATTTCTCCAGTAGTTACACATATCAGTTATCATATAATACAGCAATTTCACTCCTAAGTATGTACCAAAGAGAAATGAAAACATGTCTATATAAAATCCTGTGAATGAAAGTTCAGAGTAGCATTATTTATAACAGCAAAAAAGGGAAAGCAGCCCAAATGTTCATTAACTGGTGAATGATAAATAAAATGTGATATATCCTATACAATGAAATGTTGTTTGGCATTAAAAGAATGAAGTACTAATTGGACAGGTACATGCAAAAAAAAGAAACTAGATCACCAACTTACTCCATACACAAGAATGAATTCAAAATGGATAAAAGACTTAAATATAAGTCACTAAACCATAAAAATCCTGGAAGAAAGTATAGGCAGTAAAGTTACAGACATCTCACGTAGTGGAATTTTCACTGATACATCTCCTAGGGCAAGAGAAACTAGAGAAAAAATAAACATATGGGACTACATCAAACTAAAAAGCTTCTGCACAGCAAAAGAAATCAGCCTCAAAATACAAAGAAACCCCACGGTATGGGAGAACATATTTGCCAAAGTTGCATCTGATAAGAGGCTAATTTTCACAGTGTACAAAGATCTCATACAACTCAACAAGAGGAAGACAAACAATCCAGTTACAAAATGGGCAAAGGATCTGAATAGACACTTCTCCAAAGAGGACATACAGATGGCCAAGAGACATGAAAAAAATGCTCAATGTCACTAATCATCAGAGAGATGCAAATTAAAACCACAATGGGGTATCACTTCACACCTGTAAGAATGGCTACCATCAACAAATGACAAGTGCTGGCAAGGATGTGGAGAAAGGGGAACCCTAGCACACTGCTGGTGGGAATGCAGACTGGTGCAGACACTATGGAAAACAGTATGGAGGTTCCCCAAAAAATTAAAAATGGAGCTGTCTTTTTACCCAGTGATTCCACTTCTAGAAATATATCCTAAGAATCCTGAAACACTAATCAGAAAGAATATATGCACCCCTATGTTCATAGCAGCACAATTTATAATAGCTAAGATCTGGAGACAGCCAAAGTGCCCATCAGTAGGTGATTGGATAAAAAAGCTGTGGGACATTTACACCATGGAATACTATGCAGCTGTAAAGAAGAAGGATCTTGTATCTTTTGTGACTATGAATGGACCTGGAGAAAATTATGCTAAGCAAAATAAGCCAGGCAGAAAAAGACAAATATCACATGATCTCACTTATATGTGGAACCTAAAGAACATAGTAATATGATGAACAAAATAGATTCAGTGACATAGAAGCATGGAACAGACTGACGAATCTCAGAGGGAAGGTAGAGGTGGGTGGGTGGATGGGGAGAGATTAACCAAATAATTTATATGCATATATGCCTAACCCATGGACACAGACAATAGTGTTGTGGAGTCCTGGGGCTGGGAGTGGGTGCGGGCTGAAAGAGGTCAATGAGGAAAAAAGGGAACAATCGTAATATTTTGAACAATAAAAAGAAAAAAGGGAATGAAGTACTTACTGATGCATGCAATACCAAAGATGAACCTTGAAAACATTCTGTTAAATGAAAGAATTCCCTCACTAAAGAGCATATACTGTATGATTCCATTTATATGAAATGTCCAGAATAGGGAAATTTATAGACAAAAAGTAGGTTAGTGGTTGCCTAGGGCTGTGGGGTGGAGAGGGTGGATAGAGAGACTGATACTTTGAGGTTTTGGGGCAGGGTAATGAAAATTTTCCAAAATCAATTGTGGTTGCTGGTTGTACAACTTGTGAATATCCAAAAAGCATTGGATTATACACTTTAAATTGGTGAATTTTATGTTATGTGTATTATATCTCAATAAAGCTGTTGGTGGAAGTGGGGTATTGTTGCAGTCATCTGCAAACACAATTTACCACACTCAGAGGAATTTATTGTTTATGCCACAATAAATGGAATTCAAGGACATTTAATTAATTGTAAATACATATGTTTTATCTTCTGAGGTAAGAAGAGTATTTTTTGGTGGGTGGAAGATGATTTTTTTTTTTTTTTTTTATCAATATGGATTACTAAAAGACCAAAAGACTGGGCATGAGAGGCCTATTTTTTTCTTTGAATTCTTTGGGGACCTAAAATTTTATGGCTCAAAGTTGCCATAAAGTTAAAATTTTGTAACCTTTATTTGTCAGTGGAGGGGTCCCCTCTTCCTGTCCTCCTTTCTTCCAACAATTCTATTATAAAGTGAGAGGACTGAAGTCCAAGTGTATATGCTGCATCTCCCTAGTTATAGGTACAATTAAAAAGCCAATTACAGCCTGGCCAGGCGTGGCTCAGCGCTTGAGCATCGACCTAGGATCCAGGAGATCGAGGTTCAATTCCTGGTCAGGGCACATGCCCGGGTTGCGGGCTCGATCCCTGGTCCGGGGTGTGCAGGAGACAGCTGATTGATGACTTTCTCATCATTGATGTTTCTATTTCTCTCTTTCCCTCTCCTTTCCTCTCTCTGAAATCAATAAAGATATAGATATATTTTTTAAAAAAGCCAATTACAACCCCCTTGCTTGAGAGAGAACAATTCCCTAGCATGTCATTATTTTCACAGATGGCAATAAGATTAAGTGATCTGCCAGCAGCACAGAGGAAAAGGTCAATGTCAGCACTTCTGTTTGGAAGTGCCCCTCTTGCTCACTGTTTAGTGGTTTTTGTCATTCATTCCAGTTGCAGCTGCTTTTTTTCAGCCTGAATCTGCTGGAGTGGGCAGTAATTCAGTTTGCAAATGTGTTAACTGGGAAATCATATATTAGCATTCTACTTTTAGGAAAGACTATACATGAAGATATAAGCATGCTTGTTTCTAGAGTGGCAAACCATTTCATTGAAACCTCTCCCGTAGAATACTGGAGTTTTCTACTAATCCATCCAGAGTGCAAAAACCCAACTGAAGTAAAACTCAAGAGTCACAAAATTAATTTTCAGGACCAGATCTCATTCAACTTTTGGAGGACAGCAGAAGTGTCACGGGATTGTGGGTAGGGTTGGAGGCTGAAAATTGCTAGATCTGGGGTTAGGTCCACAGATTTGGGAGGTAAAGAAATTTGAAAATCTGAGTCTTCATTCTGCCCCACGGATTGCTTGTGTAAGAGAAGATTCATAGGGCAAATGCCTGAACAGAATCAAGTTCTGGGAACAGGGCATGGAGCTTTTCCTAAAGGGGTCTGAGATTTATACTGTAAAATGTTGAGGAAAAGGCTTTCTCCATGAAGAAGGAAATGAGACAGCTTCCCAACCTCATGTCATTGAAGGCCAGCCTCAGTCATGACCTCAGGACATCTTTATAGGCACTAGTACTGTGGCTACCAGAAAGGTAGTTGGGTAGTTCATTTGGCCTTCTTGTTCCTCATAAACACCCAAACTGGGCTCCTATACACAGGAACTATTGCCATTTCAAGATCTTCAATGATGAGTTATAGAGCTCTGGGCCATTATGTACCTAGAGTGAGAAATCACTGGAGGAAAAAAAAGTGCTACACTGAAAATAGAAAGTATTTCCATTTGGCTAGAATTGCTGTGTGGAGCAAAAGACCACCCTGGAAGCTTAGATGCGGAGTTAACACTGACAAAGATTTCTAATAGAAATGAAATGGATGTTGATTTATGAAAGTATTCAAAGAATTATGGATTTTGAGGCAGAAAACAGAGACTGTCATGCAGTGATAAATGGTCAAAATGGAAGCAAAAGTTGTACAGTTTGACAATGAAGCAAAGGTGAGGTAGAAGCAAAAAATATGTAATACAATCTTTATAGACAAAAGGGTTTGTTCATTATTGTTTCACCTAAAACTCTTGACACCTTTTTCAATCCATGGTAGAGTGATAACTGTTTCCAATAACAAATCTAAAGCACTATTAGACCCCAAACTTTCCTCTGAATCATCCAAAATCAAATTATAATGAACAGGATTTGCCTGCTTCTCTGATTTCCCAAGGCTGAGTCCCAAGCTTATGTAAAGGTCCCCTATGTGCTGTGTTTACCCTCATCATATGACATATTGCCATATTGCGTGGTACCTGTCTAACTCCCTAAGTGCACCATAAACTCCTTGGGGAGCAAAGTTATAACATTGTTTTTTCCCCCAGTATATAAAACTTTGCTTGATCCAGACAATAAATGTTTTCCAATTTAAAGAATTAATGAGCATTAAGTGGTTAAGTATGTTTAATTTGAGTGATTAAAAAACTTGGTGTATCAGACATTTATTGAATACATATGTAATATTCTACTAACTATAACAATATGTATTATTCTTTTAGCCAGAATATATCTCACCCAAATCATTCAGAATTAATAAAAACTTTAATTTAATTATATAGAAGAAATATGATGAATGCTGGCAAAGAAAATTCTGAAACAAGAAAAAGGAAATATAACTGCAAGCTGGTATATAACATTAAAATACCAATGGCATTATATCAGACATTTAAAAATAGCCATGGTAAAAGGAACATGTGAAAAATAACAAAAGTACAGAGAAGGGATAAAGAAAAGCAATAGAATTAATGATAGGATATTTTCCATACTGTGGTCTAAAAATAATATCAGAAATAAACATTATCAGAAAATATAGGAGAAACTGTATATTATTCTTACTATAGTCACGTATATCGAAAGAAATCAATTTGTACAGTATTAATTAATTAATTAATTCATCTTCACCCGAGGATATTTTTTCCATTGCTTTTCAGAGAGGGTGGAAGGGAGAGGGAGAGAGAGAGATACATCAATGAGAGAAAGACACATAGATTGATTGCCTCCCGACCAGGACTGGGGATCGAGCCTGCAACTGAAGTATGTGCCCTTGACTGTAATTGAACCCTAGACCCTTCAGTCCAGGGACTAATATTCTAACCACTGAGCCAAACCAGCCAGGGCTTGTGGAGTTTTTAAAAGCTTTCTCCTTTCCCATTTGTCACAGTGAACAAGGCACGCCATCTCATTTCTCATGGAGTCCAAAGGGATGGTGTTAAGCCTGAGCAAGGATCCTGATACAATCACAACTAATGGTTTTATTTGATCACTGAATGAAAAATTACTAGGTGGGAGATGAATTGAGAAGCTACCAAGGGGCCTGTCCTACATTCTAGTGATCTACTCTGTTAGTGCAAAGGGCATTACATATCATCTTGAACTTAAGACATCATCTCCAAACTCAGCTAAGTAGCTGGCAAGATATATGTATATTAATTCCAGCTCTACCATTAAGGGGTTGTGGGGCTTTGGCTAAGTCATGTAACTTTTTTTGATCTTCTAGTTTCCCATTTAAACCAAATAATCTGAATCTAGTGATTTTTACATTACTCTTCCCTTTCAAAATCCTAGTACAGAGTTTCTCTCCCTGAAAACATGAACCATTAAAAAAAAATCTGTATTGATTTCAGAGAGAGGGAGAGGGAGAGAGAAACATCAATGATGAGAGTCATAGATTGGCTGCCTCCTGCATGCCCCCCACTAGAGATCGAACCTGCAACCCAGGCATGTGCCCTGACCTGAATCAAACCAAAATCTCCTGGATCATAAGTTGATGCTCAACAGCTGAGCCACACCAGCTGGGCAAGAATAATTTTTTAAAGAACTATTATGTCTGTAATAGTTCTTTAGGTCTGTAACATAGCCCATGTAAGGTTTTCATTAAGAAATGGGAAGACATGTGAAGTAAGATAATCCAAGGAAGTACAGTAGTCCCCCTTAACTACAGTGGATATGTTTTGAGACTCCCAGTAGATACATGGATCGTACTGAACCCTACATACACATTAATTTTTTCATATATGTATATAACTATTCACTTAAAGGAAGTACTTTACGGCATATCCAAATTCACTATTGCATTTTGGGGCCATTATTAAGTAAAATAAAGGTTACTTTAATACAAGCACTGTGATACCATGACATGTGTTTTGATGACTTAGACATCTACTAAGTGAGTAATGTGAGGGGAGTGAATACAGTATGCATGCATTGGATGTTGTGGCAGGACAAAGCAGGATGGCGTGAGATTTCATCATGCTCCTCAGAATGGCACAAAATTTAAAATTCATGCATTGTTTATTTCTGGAATTTTCCATTTACATTTTCAGACCACAGTTGACCATGGGTAAGTGAAATTGCAGAAAGAGAAACTGTGGATAAGAGGGAACTACAATACCAGCCATGAAACTTGAGGCAAGACATGACTTAATCTTTCATGCCTTAATCTTCTCATCTGTAAAACAGGGGGAAAAATAATAGTACCTTCCAATAAGGCTGTGATAAGGATTATATAAGCAGGTGTTGTGAAGTCTGTAGTAAGTGCTGTGTGAGTTGATGGTTGTGGTTAATCAAGCATCTGTTCATTAAAGCCCTGATGATAATATTTTCTTCATTATAGAATTTCATTATCTTTACTTTTTTTCATGGTTATAAAACACACTATCAAAGTATAGTAATAAGTATTGTATACTGCAGTAAGCAGCCAGGGTGAAGAAGTCTCTGGCTATATTTAAAAAAAGGAACAGCTGTTTTATGGAGCCAGTGTGGAAAGAGATTATAAGAAAAACATTAATAATCAAAGACTGAACATAATCCTTTTAACAGTCATACCTGGGAATCCTGTTGTGAAATATGGATGTATTCAATCAACAAATATGTATTGAAATCCTGCTTTGTGCTAAACACTCTTTTAGGTGCTGGGATACAATGGTGAGTAAAATGGGTGGCTTATAAGAAAATAATGACTTTTGGAATTGTTCATGATGTTGGGGAAAATGTGTCAGAAAAATGGAATACCTCTTAAAACAACAACTACCAATATTACAAAATTAGATTCCATTTCAATCATTCTACCAAAAAAGACCCTTCTTCTTGTCAAGATCACCAATGATCTACATGTTGCTAAATCCAGAGGTTAGTGAAAACCTGCCTTTTTTCCTGAGGCTGATCCCTGGTCCACCTTCCTCATCTCAATTAATGGTGAATCTGTCCTCCTGGTTGCATAGCCCAAAGCCTCTGGAGTGATCCTGGACTTTATTTCTCACACACCATGTCCAATACTCCATCAGCAAATCCTGTTTTCTCTATCCTAAAACATATCCAGAATGCCACAACTTCTCACCTGCTCCACTAATATCTTGGGCCAGACATTCATCATCTCAGACTTGGAATATGACAATGGTATTTCTGTGTACTTATGGCAGCCCTTGCCCACCTAGAGTCCATTTTCTAAAAACGTAAGCCAGAACACATCACTCCTCTGATCAAACCCCGCAATGTCTTCTCATTTTACTCAAAATTAAATCCCAAGTCTCTGTTCAAATAACATCTTATCAGTGAGGTCTTCCCAAAATGCCCCCATATAATATAGCCACATCCCCACACCTTGCCCTCTACACAGCCATATACACACACTGCCCTCAGAACCACCCTCCATGGTACTTATCTCCTTGTCTGTTTGCTCTTTGTTTCTGTTTTAATTTTTAAATATTTTCTGCCTCTAGACTGTAGCTTAATGTGGGCAGGGCTTAATTTGTTTTGCTCACTGCTCTATCTCTAGGGCCTAAAGTAGGAACTCAGAACACAGTTGCACATGAATAAATGACTGGATGAGCTGTAGGGATTTCAGAGTACCCTAGGGGTTACCTACCCAAAGCCATTCCCTCCTTCCTTGGCTGGTAGAACCTGGCTTCATTTGGGCATCTGATTAAGGGAAATCATGATTATTCTGCTTTTCCTGATGGTCTCATTCTTCTTGCAAATTATTGGTTTAGGCCATATGATTAAATAGTATGATATGACAGAAAGATCGCTGGGAAAGTTTCCTTGGCTGATGAAAACAAGTCTGTAGTAAAAGGTGTCCCTTCTCTTCAACACACAGTATTTGGAGCTGGGGCAGTTGCCTTTTGGTTCTGAGAACAAGGAAGATATTCGGAAGACTGCAGAACAGAAACAATGGACAGTGATAATATTGTCAAGCTGCAGATTCAACTAGTCTGGCACTGCCCCACCAGTGAGTTCTTGCTCATTGAGATAATTCAGTTCCTTATTGCTGAAGCTAAAGGCCTAAGATATTTTGAGTTTGTTTTCTGTTACTTGTGAGCTGCAAGCATTATAATGGATACAGCATGCACAGATTGCAAATTACTCTAGATACATAGACATTGGCTCAGATTTTGTCCTCAACAAACTATGAAATTACTATTGTTATGAATATGTTAAATAACAACCCTATAAATCTAAAGTCATTATTGAAGCTATTGATCAGTGAGCTTTGAGACTACTTGAAATTAGAACATTTGGATGAAATTAGAACATTTGGATGAAGTTAGACCATTTGAATGGTTAGAAATTCATCTAAAAGAATTTATTCGCAACTATGTATCTCTGTGATCAAGGCATCTGGAAATATCTGAACATTAGATATCATCTAGAAAAAAACAGAAGTCCATTAATTAGGTTTTTCTGTTCATATTCAGATGGCTTAGCATTATGTAGACATGAGTAATATCTAGGAAAAACAAAAGAAATGTAAGATGCCACTATTAAAACTTTTCCAACTCTGAAACTTTGAAAGGGAACAATTATATCTGTAAAGGACTAAGGTGGTTTTTGTTGTCTTTGTCCTTACAGTGCAGCCACAGGACGGTCCTGGAGGAAATGAAAGCCTTCAATTTGTGTTATGGTTGAAGAATGCTCCTGCCCCAGCCGGTTTGACTCTGCGGTTAGAGCATCGGCCCTCAGACTGAAGGGTCCCAGGTTCGATTCCGGCCAAGGGCACATACTTGGGTTGCAGGCTCGATCCCTGACTCTAGTTGGGGTGCATGTGGGAGGCAATCGATGTGTTTCTCTCAAATGGAAAACATATCCTTGGATGAGGATTAAAAATAAGTAAATAAATAAAAATACCCCTGCTCCATGTCACTCATGAAGAACCCTGAGTAATTCTTGGTGGCTGGAAAAAGTATAAAGTTCTAGATTCATTGTCAATAAAGTATGTTTTCATGGGGCTTTATAGTCAGTTAACAATCATCTTCATTTTTTTTTTTTTTAAAAAAGGCAGCCGAATCACTAATTTAGGGGAACTATCCTTATGGAGGAGCTTGTGTTCTAGGTTCTGTAAACATTTCAATTCTTCTATTAGAACTCATTCTTCTTGGCCAAGGCTACACTTGAGTGAAAACTTAAAATGTTTATGAAACTACAATGACTAAAGGATGATCAATGGGGTGATCATAAATTCTTTTGTTTGCTATGGGGAAGTATTTTTGAGAGAAGAAAAATGACATTAGTACAAAATGTTTCCAAATAACCTTTTAAAGAAACATTTGCCACCTTTCTTCTTTAAAGCATCTTTGTCAAGTGGAAGAAGGTATGCACATTTTTTCATGTTTATTAGAACTAATTTATTAGTTTGAATCAGCTCATATAAGTGAAAAAATATTTAGCGTATCCTGTGTGTAGACTTTCGGTGTATTTTGTTCACTTATTAATGGAAAATCAGGTAAAAAACATGCTGTTTGGACAGGACAGTGCTGTGGTCATGGTAATAAATATTTATAAATTAATGGATAAAATCCTTCTTCATTTTACCCAATATCCAAAGGAATCTTTAACCCTGTGATACGTACATAAAAGAAAAGAAAAGAAAAGAAAAGAAAAGAAAAGAAAAGAAAAGAAAAGAAAAGAAAAGAAAAGAAAAAAAGGAAAAAAAAAGACTAGGAATTCTGAAGAAACTGGATTCTTTCAGATCTTTCTCCCTTTTCCACAAATATTTAATGAGAGTCTACTGTGTGCCAGGTACTGTGTACTAGGGATACAGTGGTAAAAAAAACCAGAGACATTGTCCTTGCCCTGATGAACAAATATTAAACAAATCAGTTACACTCAATGCAAATACCTTTGGGGCTTTCATCAAGAGGTCTTCTTGAGCTTGTAAATTCAGTCAAACTTTTAGAAGCCCAAACAAATAATTATAATTGGAACAACTATTAGAAAAATGGCATGCAAGCATATTACAGGCAGGAGGGCCTGACCAAGTTGTTCTTAATGTTTCCCTCAACTTGATTAAACTTTAGACAGGTTGCTTTCTGATTACAGACCCCTGCCCTCTCTTTACTTAGAGCATATACATTAGAAAATTTGGAATTGCAAATTTTTTCTCTGCCCCTCTGAGATGTAGATCTCTTCCCAGTCTCTTGCCAGTTTTGTAACTCAGAAATATCTTCCTCAAGGACTTGGGAGTCATCCTTTGAGGTATAATAATTAAGAAAGATAGCACCCCTATCTCCCAGTCTGGGGAGTGGTACAGGAGCTTAATTTGAGTGCCAAGTAGTAAATACAGATGACCTAATCTCATTGACCAACCTCCCCTCTAATGTCCTCCAGCACTTTTCCATTAGCTCACCTCAGTGCTTAAAAACTCTCTGCCCTTTTCTTTCAACATAGTTCAGTCTTCCTCCCCTACTGTAATAGTATTAAATAAAGCCTTCCTTGTGTGTTTAACTTGTCTAGTGCAATTTTTTGACAATCCTAATCTAGTTTGAGTGGCAGGGTGTTGTGGACAGTTCAGAGAGGAAGGGATGATTAAGCAAAGGTCTGAAAGTTGGAGTTATCTAGGCAAATGATGATCTGGGGGCAAGTGGAGGGTGGGTTGATGATAGGGATAGGGTTCGTATGCAAGACAAGAAGAGATAAACTGTTGTTTATCACCACCTTTCATCTTACATGTTCTGAAGAGGTAATTTCAAAAGCATGATTATTTCCCAAGCCCTTGATTTCTTTCTTTGATAGTAGCAATTAAAAGGCATTGAGAACTATTTGTAATTACACATGAAAGAAATTTTAGGATTCAAAGCAATAGAGTTCTTATTAAAATTCTTCTTAAATAGGCCAAGATGCTTTTAAAGCAGGTCTACCCTAAGCTTATCTGTGGAGTTTGCATCTGGGCACTGAGCTTTAAAAATGTCTGGGGCTCTGGCATCATTTAGTACTGACTCCCTCCCCACTGCACATATCCACCACCTCACATAGTTAAATGTGTGGTAAATAACTTGAGATCTACTTCCTTAACAAATTTTAAGTATACAATACAGTATTATTAACAATAGTCACCATGTTGTACATTAAGCTTCCAGAACTTATTTATAACTAAAAGTTTGTACCCTTTGACCAACATCTTCCCATTTTGCCCCCTCCCAAGCCCCTGGTAACCACCATTCTTTACAAGTTTGACATTTTAGATTCCACATATAAGTGAGGAAACTTCATCACAAGTGCTGTGATTATTAAATACACTTCTTTGCATATTTGTTTCCAAGAGAATTACTCCAATTCCACCTCTGTCATAAACATGAGACCTGAGTTTAGCATGGAGAAACACTGATACGAAAAATTCTGGAACAAGGGGCCTATGATTAATGCCACAGGTTAATTCATAACATTTGGATTGTCAGATAGTCTGTGGAAGAGGAGGAAGAGAATTATTTGGAAAGGCAGTTAGAAAAATGAAATGTCAATCTCTCTAAGTAAAGCAGTACCATCATCCTTCAGAGCACTCCACCTCCCTGTATTGGCCCACAGTTACAGTTAATCAGTTGAGAGGTGTGAAGGTTTAAAGCTCAGCACAGGTGCCTGTGAAGCTTTCCTGAAGAGCTCTTTTTAAGACTTTTAATCCATAGTCAAATTTTAGAAGCCCAAAGAAATCATGTGGGCATTCAATGCTCCTAAAACTACTAGCAGCTATTACAGTGGTGGTGGTACCTTCTTAAAATTCATAGGGCTTCTCTATTCCAAACTTGAGTACTCATAAGTCCATTCATTTCTTTTTGAGGCATTCACTGTTTTGTCTGGTTTTGTTTCTTGGCCATATATCCATCCATCCATCCATCCATCCATCCATCCATCCATCATCCATCCATCCATCCATCCATCCATCCATCCATCCATCCATCCATCCATCCATCCATCCATTGTCACTATTTTCTGAGGCATCAAGACAATACTGGACACATTTTATTAAATCTTCAACAACCTCAAAGGTGGCTTTAATCAGCATAAGTTTATAAATGTGGAAACTGAGGCTCAGATGGATTAAGTGACATGTCTAAAGTCCTAGATCTAATAGGCGGAGGAGATGGGATTGAAAACTGGGTTTGACTACAAAGACTATATTCTTTTTTTTCCTTTATTTTCCTTAATTTTATTTTTGTTTAAAATATTACAGATGTCCCTTTTTCTCCCCATTCCACCCCATCCCATCCCCCTCCCTGGTTCCTCTCCCCACCATTGTCCATGTCCTTGGGTTGTGCATATATACATAAAAATTCTTTGGTTACTCTCTCCCCTTCCACCCACCTGCCCTCCTCCATCCTTCTGACATTCGTCAGTCTCATCTATGCTTTCATGTCATTGAATCTATTCTGTTCATCAGTTTATTAAGTTCTTTAGATTCCACTTATAAGCAAGATCATGTGATGTTTGTCTTTCTCTTCCTGGCTTATTTCACTTAGCATAATTTTCTCTAGGACCATTCATACTGTCCCAAAGGGTACGAGATCCTTCTTCTTTAATCTCTGGTCTTGAAATTCCAAACATAGTTGATGTTTCACACTAAACAGAACTCCAAAAGGAAAAAACCAATTAGACTGTTTCTTAATAATGGAAAAGTAGTTTTTGTGATAATTGTTCAATTCAATGTTGGAGAACTTACTGTAGGCAAATTGCTGTGTCAGAAGCTGGATGTCAGAAGTGGATGACATGTTCCCTAAGAACCTACACACCAGCCTGAACTGTTCAAAGCAGGCCAGGATTGCATTACCTATTATATGAAGCACAGCAGCTCTGTATTATCTTCTTTCTTTCAAATGATCCGAATTGGGATTTAATTTATATACTTGTAACTGCTCTTATTCTATTGCTATTCCTACATAGACACCCTTCTGAATTTCTTTTATGTTACTATTTTCTGCCTTTAATCAATTGTCTTATTTTTGACCCATGTTTCTTTTTCTCTTTTATAATTAATTTCAACCTTGGGAATGGGAAGATTGATTCTATTTCTCTTTTTGTCTTTCTCTTTTCTTCATTTGCTGCATCAACAATCCTTACTGCCAACTTCTCTGAGTTGAGCTAAACATCAGAGACTAGTCTCCCTTGTTTGCCCTTTGATTCAGACACTTTCAAGTGCTTTAACAAGCATATCCTTCCTCTAATTAGCTAAGGCAAAACTATGCAGTGCATGATGTATGCCATGGTGTATTTACTGTCTGGATCTCTCCCCATGTAGTCTGCATTGCTTGGTATTAATATCCTTTTCAGCAGTTTTACATAGTGGGTTGGAATTCCAGCTCTGTAACTGAGCAATGCCCTGTGAATTTGGATCTAAACTCCAGAAGTCTTAGTTTTCTTATTCATAAGCTGGAGATAATAATTGTACATGCCACATATAATTGCTTTGTTATATTTTTATTTATTTTATTTAAAAAAATTTATTGAATTTATTGGGGTGACATTGGCTAAAAAATTATATAGCTTACAATACATCATCTGTATATTGTATTGTGTGTTCACCACTCCAAGTCAAGGCTACTTCTGTCACCATTTATCCACTTATGCCCACTATACCCTCTTCTACCTCACCCATCCCCTTTCCTTCTGACAGCTATCAATCTGTTCTCTGTATCTATGAGTCTATTTCTATTTTGTTTGTTTATTTTGTTCAGTAGATTCCACATATGAGTGAAATCATATGATACTTGTCTTACTCTGATGGCTTATTTCACTTAGCATAATACTCTCCAGGTCCATCCATACTGTGGCAAAAGGTCAGATTTCCTTCTTTTTTATGGCCGAGTAGTATTCCATTGTGAAATGTACCACAACTTTTTTGATCCACTCATCTAATGATGGGCACCTGGGCTGCTTCCAAATTTTAGCTATTGTAAATAATGCAATGAACATAGGGTTGCATATATTCTTTTGAATTAGTGTTTCAGGTTTCTTTGGATATATTCCCAGAAGTGGAATTGCTGGGTCATAAAGCAGTTCCATTTTTAATATTTAGAGGAAGGGCCATACTCTTTTCCACAGTGGCTGCACCAATCTGCATTCCCACCAACAGTGCATGAGGATTCTCCTTTCTCCACATCCTTGCTAAGACTTGTTATTTGTTGATTTATTGATGATAGCCATTCTGACAGGTGTGAGGTAATATCTCATTGTGGTTTTAATTTGCATTTCTCTGATGATTAGTGACATTAAGCATCTTCTCATATGTCTATTGGCCATCTGTATGTCCTCTTGGGAGAAGAGTCTATTCAGGTTCTTTGCCCATTTTTTGATTGGATTGTTTTTTAGTGTTGAGTTTTATAAGTTCTTTATATATTTTGGATATTAACCCCTTATCATATGTATTGCGTTAAATTAATTGTTGATAGATTATGTATTTATTGCTACTTTATTATTTATATTTTTGATCATCTTCTTACAGAACATCCTTTAACATTTTTTTTGGTAATGCTGGTTTGGTGGTGACAAACTCCTTTAGCTTTTTCTTGTCTGGGAAGCTCTTTATTTCTTCTTCAATTTTAAATGACAGCCTTGCTGGGTAAAGTAGTCTTGGTTGTAGGTCCTTGCTTTTCATCACTTTGAATATTTCATGCCAATACCTTCTGGCCTGCAAAGTTTCTGTTGAGAAATCAGCTGAAAGTCTTATGGGAGCTCTCTTGTGGGTAACTAATTGCTTTTCTCTTGCTGCTTTAAGATTCTCTCTTTGTCTTTAACCCATGTCATATTAATTACAATGTGTCTTGGTGTGGGCCTCTTAGGGTTCATCTCATTTGGGACTCTCTGGACTTGTGTGTTTTTTTCCTTCACTAGGTTAGGGAAGTTTTCAGTCATTATTTTTTCAAATAAGTTCTCAAGCTCCTGTTCCTTCTCTTTATGGTATCCTTGCAATGTGGATGTTGTTATGGTTCATGTTGTCCCAAAGGCTCCTTAAACTCTTTATTAAAAAAAATTTTTTTTTCTTTTTGCTGGTCTGATTTGGTATTTTCTGCTACCTTGTCTTCCAAATCACTGATTCGATCCTCTCCTTCATCTAACCTACTGTTTATTCCTTCTAGTGTATTCAGGTATTGTATTCTTCATTTCTGACTGGTTCTTTTTTTTATAATTTCTATGTCCTTTTTCATGCTGTTGAAATTCTTACTAAGTTTCTTGAGCATTCTTGTAACCATTTTTTTGAACCCTATATCTAGTAAATTGCTTCACTCCATTGCATTTACTTCTTTTTCTGGAGATTTCACCTGTTCATCTGGAACATGTTTTTTGTCTTCCCATTTTGCCTGCCTCTTTGTGTTTATTTCTATGTGTTCGATAGATCTTCTATGTCTCCCAGTCTTGGTTGGGTGTCCTTATGTAGTAGGTGTCCTGTGGGACCCAGTGGAGCAGTCTCTTTGACACCTGACTTGGGTGCTCCAAGAATGCCCTTTGTGTGGGTTACATGAGCCTTCCTGTTGTATTTGAGTCTTGATTGCTATTGGCCCATTCATGTATGGGGAGAGCCCTCAGGCCGGCTGATGGTGCCAATCAACCTCAACCATAGTGTGTGGGCTGCTGTATAGAGGCTGATCCCATAAAATGTATTTTGCCTCAGCAGGGTCTGATGCCTGCCAAGAACTCCCTTTGGAAATGTCTCTTGTGAAGCTAATTGAATCCTGCTCTGATGTTGTCTGAAGTTGGCCACTGGATGTGTCTGTTCTGGGGCCTCTTTGGAGAGACTCTGGTACAGGTGAATGTCAAACGCTGCCTGTGACTGGCCCTGGGAAACCTGTTTGGGGCTATGAAGTGATTGACAACTTGTGGCTGCCTTTGCTGGGCCTTGGTGTATGTGGGAAGTACCAAGCTGTGCACCAAGGTTGGCTTCCACTAGCACCAAGCCTGGGGTTGGTCAGCAAGAGGCCCAAAGAACCCTGAGACCAGTCTCCACCTGCCTCCATTTTCTGGTTACTTGTTAGGTTCAGTCACTGAAAGTGCCTCTGGGTGTACTTGAATTGCATGAGGTAGGTTCTCATTGAGTCACTAGGTAGAAGCAATTGGTTTTTACCAAGTTGATACAGGTTTAAATTCAGTGCCAGTTCTGGGTCTGAGGCCACTTATCAGAAGTTGCTGGGTATACCAAGTCTAGCTGCTCCTTGCCAGGTGCCTTCAGACCTTTGTGGTAGGACAGGCTCTCATGGAGTCAACAGGGTGAGGCCAGCAGAGTTTATCAGGCCCAAACAGATCAAAATTTGCTGTGTGAAGGTAAGGCTCTGAATCAGTTGGGTATGAGAGGGAATAATCTCTTCACTCTCACTGCATGCTTGAATTTACTGAATGCTTGGTCCAAAATCTACTCCTATATGATTGCTTTGATGGTTAAGTAAAACGACTGTTATCATGATACCTGCTCAATTCATTATGATAATTTAATAATGAATTGTATCTACTATCACCACCCCCCCCCCACCACCACCATCACCACTTATCATCAACATCCTAGTTTTTCCCAACTCCCTTATTAGCCTACATATGCCTTTCCTGGTCCAGATATTTCAGAGCTGCTTTGTTTTCTCACCCTTCCTGTCTCACTTCATTTTAAAATTAAAAGTCCAGCATCTCATTGCTTCATCGGACTCAAATGATTCACACTACTGGGCAAATGAAAAGATGGTTATTATAGACAACAAGAAGCTGGGTATTTAAACCAAGTGTGTTTGAGGGAGTTGCTTTACTTTTTCTAGTCTACCTTGTGATTGTTAGTTTTATGTGTCAACTTGGCTTGGTCATTTTGAGATAAGGTATGTGGCAGAACAGCTGCAATGGATAAAAGCTATAGATACTAGCAAGAAGGCAGACCATCCCCACCAGATTTATGGCTTAAAACAGGCAGAGACCAGCTCAATCCAACATGGCAACTAATTTCACCTAATGGTTACCCCTAGCCTTGTTATATGCTTATTTTTAATGCATTAGCATGCTAAATGACACACCCCACACTGTCATGATCATAAAAAGAAAGCCAAAATAAGGCCACAAAATCACTTATAAAAAGTAAGAAGCTAAGTGATTCTGTGTATGATACCTCTGAACATTTTTGGAAATCTAATAAGTATGAGGCTGGCTAAGATGTTCCCAATGTCTCTTGACAAAGTAGTGAGAAAAAAAGATGAGCTCAGTAAT
Organism: Miniopterus schreibersii; assembly: GCF_964146895.1. Classification (NCBI taxonomy): domain Eukaryota; kingdom Metazoa; phylum Chordata; class Mammalia; order Chiroptera; family Miniopteridae; genus Miniopterus; species Miniopterus schreibersii. The sequence continues at coordinate 44,701,180 of NC_138118.1, forward strand.
TCAAATTCCCAGCTAAAGTGCCATTCAAATGACCAAAATCTTCTATGTGTGCCTAGAAGGGACCCTGAGGTCTTGTAGCCCCAGGGCAGAGATTGTTGAAAATCAAATGCAGAATCTCATTCTGCAGTTGGTTGAATTACAATGCAAACTGAACTACTAGCCCACTGTTAAAGTGAGGGCAACAGTTGGGAAATAACAGGATCCTGTAGGTTGAAATGGGGACATGTGGGAAGACCCTAATGAAGCTGGACATTTAGCCCCTAAATTCTGATGTGTCTTCTTTGGCAGCAAAAGAGACCTTTCTACCAGCAGTGAGAATAGCCCCCCTCTCCCCACCCCCACTAGATGTTATTTAAGACCTTCTGTCATTTAAGGCCTACTCACCCACTCTGGAAGCGTCCAGGAGACATATATTTCACCACTACTGTGAGAACTGAATTTGTGAGGGGAGTCCCAGCATCCTTGAAGAGTCCTGTGATTGCTCTTCTATGAAGGCCAGACCTTACAGTGGGGACCTGTAGTCACTGAATTCAGTAACCTATCTATAATGAGAGTAATTAGATTCCAGGGTGGCAGGGACCAAATTACAGCATTCACCTGCCAAAGGCAAGGTGGGTGTGGTTACCACAATAGACAATAGAGTCAAAGTAGCAAGCAGAATTGCCTGACTTCCACAAACCTATGGCGTTGCCTAGTTGTTCATGGTGTTTGTAAAAGTGAAACAGATAGGAAGCCTACAGAATTCTTGATCTGTATAAGCAGAAAAGTTCTAGGTCAAGTGAACAAAGTCTGACCTAAATGATTAAAACAGAATCATGTTTTTAGCACCTCAATCAATTCCCAGATTTGAACCAGGTAATAGACCCAGAATCCCTTGAATGAAGGGGAGACTGGGCCCCTTGGGGAAAGACTGATACAGTGACATACATTTGTACTATTAATCTTTCTTCCAGCCTTCTCCAAAA